>NC_091996.1:99049021-99229589 GCF_044704955.1 Pristiophorus japonicus
GGAGAGATAGACAGAGACAGAGACAGAGAGAGAGAGAGACAGCAAGAGTGAGAGAGTCAGAGAGCGAGACAGAGAGAGAGAGAGAGACAGACAGAGAGGGAGAGATAGACAGAGACAGAGACAGAGAGAGAGAGACAGCGAGAGTGAGAGAGACAGAGTGAGACAGACAGAGAGGGAGAGACAGACAGAGACAGAGACAGAGAGAGCGAGAGAGAGAGAGATAGAGACAGAGAGAGAGATAGAGACAGAGAAACAGAGACAGAGAGATAGAGACAGAAACAGAGAGAGACAGAGAGAGATGGAGACAGATAGAGACAGAGACAGAGAGAGAGAGAGACAGAGACAGAGACAGAGAGAGAGAGAGAGACAGAGAGACAGACAGACTGATAGAGACAGAGAAAGCGAGAACGACACAGACAGAAATCCAGCTGTGAGTGACTGTCCTGTGACCTGTAAGCAGTGCGAGAGAGCGGTGCTGGGGGGGATTGGGACTTTACAGAGAGTGATGGGACGGGAGGAGGGAGCAGAGAGAGGGCAGGGGCTGTGGTCAGTTGGGGAGAGAGGTTGATGGTCTGTATTACAGAGACTGTGTTCTTCTCTCCCACAGTGGGCAAACCGATCGCAGTCACCCAGAGCTCCAATCCCTCGGAGGACGAAGTCAATGGTTATCATGCCCAGTACGTGGAAGCCATAGTCAGCCTCTTCAACAAGCACAAGGTGCGGTGTGGACTAACAGAGAGCACGGAGCTGAGCATATACTGAGCACCCCTACCCCCAGCCTTGGGGGCTCCCGTCCCCTCCCCCCGCATTGTGTTTTATTAAGCGCACGGTCCTTTTAAAAGGCTGCGCGCCCGTTCAGAACTGCTAGACCTCAAGAAAGTCTTGCATTTATATAGCGCCTTTCACGACTGCCATACGTTTTCCAGACAATGAAGTACTTTTGGAGTGTAGTCACTGTTGCAATGTGGGAAACGTGGCAGCCAATTTGTGCACAGCAAGCTCCCACACACAGCAATATGATAATGACCAGATAATCTGTTTTTGTTATGTTGATTCAGTGATAAATATTGGCCCCAGGACACCGGGGATAACTCCCCTGCTCTTCTTCAAAATAGTGGCCACGGAATCTATTACATCCACCTGAGGGGACAGTGGGGGCCTCAGTTTAATCTCTCATCTAAAAGACGGCATCTCAGACAGTGCGGGGCTCCCTCAGTACTGCCCCTCCGACAGTGCGCCGCTCCCTCAGTACTGCCCCTCCGACAGTGGGCCGCTCCCTCAGTACTGCCCCTCCGACAGTGCGGCGCTCCCTCAGTACCGCCCCTCCGACAGTGCGGCGCTCCCTCAGAAATGTCCCTCTGACAGTGCAGCACTCCATCAGTATGGCACTGAGAGTTTCAGCATAAATTTATGTGCTCAAGTTCCTGGAGTGGGACTCGAACCCACAACCTTCTTGCCATTTTGCACTGGAGCACCCTTTAAATGGGAGGCCATTAGCACCCAGGACTGCCATTTTAATTTGTTGGCCGACAAACATTGCTGTACCTGCCCTGGGAGTGTTTGATGGGACAGTGTAGAGGGAGCTTTACTCTGTATCTAACCCCCTGTACCTGCCCTGGGAGTGTTTGATGGGACAGTGCAGAGGGAGCTTTACTCTGTATCTAACCCCCTGTACCTGCCCTGGGAGTGTTTGATGGGACAGTGTAGAGGGAGCTTTACTCTGTATCTAACCCTGTGTACCTGCCCTGGGAGTGTTTGATGGGACAGTGTAGAGGGAGCTTTACTCTGTATCTAACCCCGTGTACCTGCCCTGGGAGTGTTTGATGGGACAGTGTAGAGGGAGCTTTACTCTGTATCTAACCCCCTGTACCTGCCCTGGGAGTGTTTGATGGGACCCTGGTTGTACGTTGCTGAGGACGGAAAGATTTCGGAATAAATTTTACAACTTGCAAAAATCAGTGTTTATTCAGATGAGCATCATTGGAGCAACCAATGGGGGGAGAGGTCGCGATCTTCCACTCACACGTTAGTGCCAGCGCGGGGTCTGGGTCCTGGGCCTGGGGCCTGGGGTCTAGGCTCGGGGCTGGGGTCTGGGGTCTGGGGCCTGGGGTCTGGGTCCGGGGTCTGGTTTCTGGGCCCTGGGCCCTGGGCCCTGGGCCCTGGGGTCCGGGGCCCTGGGCCCTGGGGTCTGGGGCCCGGGGTCTGGGTCCGGGGCCCGGGGTCTGGGCCCTGGGCCCTGGGGTCCGGGGCCCTGGGTCTGGGGTCTGGGTCCGGGGCCCAGGGTCTGGGATCTTGGCCCTGGGGTCTGGGGTCTGGGGCCTGGGTCCGGGGCCCGGGGTTAGGGGTCTGGGCCCGGGGTCTGGGGTCTTGGATCTGGGGTCTGGGCCCTGGGGTCTGGGCCTGTGGTCTGGGCCTGGGGTCTGGGGCCCGGGGTCTGGGGCCTGGGTCCGGGGTCTGGGGTCCGGGGCCCTGCGGTCTGGGGTCCGGGGCCCTGGGGTCTGGGTCCGGGGCCCTGGGGTCTGGGATCTTGGCCCTGGGCCCTGGGGTCTGGGGTCCGGGGCCCTGGGGTCTGGGGTCCGGGGCCCTGGGGTCTGGGTCCGGGGCCCAGGGTCTGGGATCTTGGCCCTGGGGTCTGGGGTCTGGGGCCTGGGGTCCGGGATCTGGGGTCTGGATCCGGGGCCCGGGGTTAGGGGTCTGGGCCTGCGGTCTGGGGTCTGGGATCTGGGCCTGGGGTCTGGGGTCTGGGATCTGGGGTCTGGGGTCTGGGGTCTGGGCCCTCGGGTCTGGGGTCTGGGCTCTGGGCCTGGGGTCTGGGGTCTGGGGTCTTGGGTCTGGGTCTGGGGTCTTGGGTCTGGGTCCGGGGCCCGGGGTCTGGGGTCTGGGTCCGGGGCCCGGGGTTAGGGCTCTGGGCCTGTGGTCTGGGCCTGGGGTCTGGGGTCTGGGATCTGGGGTCTGGGGTCTGGGGTCTGGGCCCGGGTCTGGGGTCTGGTGTCTGGGATCTGGGGTCTGGGGTCTGGGATCTGGATCTGGGGTCTGGGGTCTGGGCCCGGGGTCTGGGCTCTGGGCCTGTGATCTGGGCCTGGGTTCTGGGGTCTGGGGCCTGGGTCCGGGGTCTGGGCTCTGGGCCTGTGATCTGGGTCCGGGGCCCGGGGTCTGGGGCCTGGGTCCGGGGTCTGGGGTCTGGGCCCCCCTAGATGAGCACCAGGTGGCTGCACTCCGCAATGCCGTACTTGGTCTTGTTTTCCTCAAACAGGCTGACGAGCTGGTCCAAGTAGTGCTTGTGTAGTTCCTCTACATCCTCACGTGATGGACTGGTGTTCTTCTCCACGGGAATGGGCTTCCCCACTGGGCAGGGGAAGAAGGAGAGAGAGAGAGAGATAGAGAGAGAGAGAGAGAGAGAGAGAGACAGACAGAGAGGGGCAGGGGGAGAGAGAGAGAGAGAGAGAGCGAGAGAGACAGAGACAGAGAGAGAGAGACAGACAGAGAGGGGCAGGGGGAGAGAGAGAGAGAGAGAGAGCGAGAGAAACAGAGAGAGAGAGACAGAGAGAGACACAGAGAGAGAGAGAGATAGAGAGACAGAGAGAGAGGGGCAGGGGGAGAGAGAGAGAGAGAGAGATAGAGAGATAGAGAGAGAGGGGCAGGGGAGAGAGAGAGAGAGAGAGCGAGAGATAGAGAGACAGAGAGAGAGGGGCAGGGGGAGAGAGAGAGAGAGAGAGCGAGAGAGAGACAGAGACAGAGAGAGAGAGAGAGAGAGAGAGAGACAGAGACAGAGAGAGAGGGGCAGAGAGAGAGAGAGAGAGAGAGAGAGACAGAGAGAGAGAGAGAGAGAGAGAGAGAAAGACAGAGAGAGAGAGAGAGAGAGACAGAGAGAGAGAGAGAGAGGGGCAGGGGGAGAGAGAGAGAGAGAGACAGTGAGAGTCAGAGAGAGAGAGAGAGAGAGAGAGAGATAGAGAGACAGAGAGAGAGGGGCAGGGGGAGAGAGAGAGAGAGAGAGAGAGATAGAGCGATAGGGGCAGGGGGAGAGAGAGAGAGAGAGAGAGACAGAGACAGAGAGAGAGGGGCAGGGGGAGAGAGAGAGAGCGAGAGAGAGACAGAGACAGAGACAGCGAGAGAGAGAGAGAGATAGAGAGAGAGGGGCAGGGGGAGAGAGAGAGAGAGAGAGAGACAGAGACAGAGAGAGGGGCAGGGGGAGAGAGAGAGAGAGAGAGAGAGAGACAGAGAGAGAGAGAGAGATAGAGAGACAGAGAGAGAGGGGCAGGGGGAGAGGGGGAGGGAGAGAGAGGGGTGGATAGAGGGAGAGAGAGAAGAGAGGAGGGAGAGGTGGGGGAGGGACAAGAGACAGAGAGAGACAGAGATACAGATAGAGAGAAGTTATAGGCAGAGGGGTAGGGAGAGGTACACAAACAGAGAGTGAGATGAAAAGGTTATTAAGCTGAATATCGAATGCTAAAACACTGGCCTTTGACATATTCCGTTTCCGCTGTGAATCCCGCCCCCTTACCTCTCCAGTTACCCCCTGCCCCGCGACTACCCGTAGCCTGAAAGTGTCAGTGCAGCTGTTCAACCAAGGGGAGCATCACAGGTGAGCCCCATCCCTTCCCTCATATCCGTACCCCTTGTATTTCCCCGCAGGGTGGGGGGAGGGGTCACTGGACAGTGGTGAGGAGTGGGGACCTTTGGCTGATTTCACCCCCCCCTCCCCCGGGCCCCGGGGTACTGAGGGCAATTCTAGAGCACCAGCAGCTGCCCGTGATCGACTGACTCCGCACAAGCCTGGGATGTTCTTCGTCTGTATACCTCAGTCCTCTCACACGTCAAATGAAAAATGAAACCATCTGGGTACAAATTACATCGTCAATGTCTCGTACTAATCTGTCAGAATTTTGTACTGTCAACATTGAAACTGCCCATGTATCCATTTAGAATGGAAATCCTATATATAAACAGTTGCTGGTCACATAAGAATTAGGAGCTGGAGTCGGCCATTCGGCCCCTCGAGCCTGCTCCGCCATTCAATGAGACCACGGCTGATCTTCGACCTCAACTCCACTTTCCCGCCCGATCCCTCGATTCCCCTCGAGCCCAAAGATCTATTGATCTCAGCCTTGAATATACTCAACGACTGAGCCTCCACTGCCCTCTGGGGCAGAGAATTCCAAAGATTCACCACCCTCTGAGTGAAGAAATTCCTCCTCATCTCAGTCCTAAATGTCCGAGCCCTTATCCTGAGACTGTGACCCTGGTTCTAGACTCCCCAGCCCGGGGGAAACACCCTCCCTGCATCTACCCTGTTAATCCCCCTCAGAATCTGGTATGTTCCAATCAGATCACCTCACGTTATTCTAAACTCAGGAGAGTTATAGGGCCAATCTACACAGCTCCTCATCATAAGACAGTACTCTCATCCCAGGAATCAATCTGGTGAACCTTTTTTTCACGACCTCTAAGACAAGTGCATCCTTCCTCAGATAAGGAGACCAGACTATGCGCAGTACTCCAGGTGTGGTCTCACCAGGGCCCTGTACAGTTGTAGCAAGCCTTCCTTACTCTGGTACGCCACCCCCCAGCAATAAAGGCCAACATGTCGTCTGCCTCCCTGATTGCTTGCTGTACCTGTATTCTGGCTTTCTGTACCATGACCCATCAATCTCTCAACACCAACATTAAATACTTTCCTAATCGTCCCACTAAATAACCTCCAAGTTTCCCCACATTATACTCAGTCTGCCACCTTACTGCCCACTCACTTAACCTGTCTATGGGCTCAACATTTTCCACACGCCCGTGTTCTGGAGTATTGCCAGAGTTAACGCTGGGTTTTCTAGGCCAGAAGTATTTTGCCAAAGTTTCCCCGATCTATAATTCGAATTTGGAGCCACGCAGCATGTCCAGTCGCCTCAGGGAGGGCAGAGTCTGCTGTCTGCGCCGAAAAACGACGCCACACTTTCTGTGAATGCACGGGGAAAAAAGTTTCATTTTTGACATGGTTCCAATGGACACACATGCCCAATATAATCGGTAGTTTATAAACAGCCAGTTGTGTGTGAGAGAGAGAAGGAGTGCTGTGTGAGATTGTAAACTTTTGAATAAAATATAATTTACATTAAAACTGAATCATGTTCCATTAACAAAACACAACATTACGGAAGTGATCTCTCTCCCTCTCCCTCCCCTCCCCGGGCACAAACCTTCTGATTGTCTGTCTCTCCCTCCACCCCTCTCCTCTCTCACCCCCACCACGTGTTTTGTAGCCGAACCCCGGAACACTAGCCCACCCCGAGCCCCTTGCTAGTGCTGCTCCAGCCCCAGCTCCCCCAGATCCCCAAGTGCTCTCCCAGTCTGCTCCGCTCCCGACCCCGAGCCCAGGCCAAAGGGCTTAGTGATCTGCTCCCCCCAACCGTTCCTGGCCCCGAGTGCCCTCCCACTCCGCTCCCCGCTCCTAGCCCTGGCCGAATGGCCTCCTCACTCACAGTCCCCACACTTAACTACACCCAAAAGGCTTCCCCCACCCCCTCAACCCCCAACCCTCACACCCCCTTCCATCCCACACCTCTCTCTCTCCCCCCTCTCTCTTACATTTCCTGCTGCTGCTGTCCAGGCATCTGCTGCACCTACCTGCCCTGATTCCCTTACCTGCCCCAATTCCCTTACCTGCCCCGATTCCCTTACCTGCCCCGATCCCTTACCTGGGACCATTCCCTTACCTGGGCCCATTCCCTTACCTGCCCCGATTCCCTTACCTGGGCCCATTCCCTTACCTGCCCCGATTACCCTACCTGCCCCGATTCCCTTACCTGCCCCGATCCCTTACCTGGGACCATTCCCTTACCTGGGCCCATTCCCTTACCTGCCCCGATTCCCTTACCTGGGCCCATTCCCTTACCTGCCCCGATTACCCTACCTGCCCCGATTCCCTTACCTGCCCCGATCCCTTACCTGGGACCATTCCCTTACCTGGGCCCATTCCCTTACCTGCCCCGATTCCCTTACCTGGGCCCATTCCCTTACCTGCCCTGATTCCCTTACCTGCCCCGATTCCCTTACCTGCCCCGATCCCTTACCTGGGACCATTCCCTTACCTGGGCCCATTCCCTTACCTGCCCCGATTCCCTTACCTGCCCCGATTCCCTTACCTGCCCCGATTCCCTTACCTGCCCCGATCCCTTACCTGGGACCATTCCCTTACCTGGGCCCATTCCCTTACCTGCCCCGATTCCCTTACCTGCCCCGATTCCCTTACTTGGGCCCATTCCCTTACCTGCCCCAATTCCCTTACCTGCCCCGATTCCCTTCCCTGCCCCGATTCCCTTACCTGGGCCCATTCCTTTACCTGCCCCGATTCCCTTCCCTGCCCCGATTCCCTTACCTGGGCCCATTCCTTTACCTGCCCCAATTCCCTTACCTGCCCCGATTCCCTTCCCTGCCCCGATTCCCTTACCTGGGCCCATTCCTTTACCTGCCCCGATTCCCTTACCTGGGCCCATTCCTTTACCTGCCCCGATCCCTTACCTGCCCCGATTCCCTTACCTGGGCCCATTCCCTTACCTGCCCCGATCCCTTACCTGGGTCCATTCCCTTACCTGGGCCAATTCCCTTACCTGCCCCGATTCCCTTACCTGGGCCCATTCCCTTACCTGGGCCAATTCCCTTACCTACTCCGATTCCCTTACCTGCCCCGATCCCTTACCTGCCCCGATTCCCTTACCTGGGCCCATTCCTTTACCTGCCCCGATTCCCGTACCTGCCTCGATTCCTTTACCTGCCCCGATCCCTTACCTGCCCCGATTGCCTTACCTGCCCCGATTCCCTTACCTGGGCCCATTCCCTTACCTGCCCCGATCCCTTACCTGGGCCCATTCCCTTACCTGGGCCAATTCCCTTACCTACCCCGATTCCCTTACCTGCCCCGATTCCTTACCTGCCCCGATTCCCTTACCTGGGCCCATTCCATTACCTGGGCCCATTCCCTTACCTGCCCTGATTGCCTTACCTGGGCCCATTCACTTACCTGGGCCCATTCCCTTACCTGGGCCCATTCCCTTACCTGCCCCAATTGCCTTACCTGGGCCCATTCACTTACCTGGGCCCATTTCCTTACCTGCCCCGATTCCCTTACCTGGGCCCATTCCATTACCTGGGCCCATTCCCTTACCTGCCCTGATTGCCTTACCTGGGCCCATTCACTTACCTGTACCGATTCCCTTACCTGGGCCAATTCCCTTACCTTCCCCGATCCCTTAACTGGGCCCATTCCCTTACCTGCCCCGATCCCTTACCTGGGCCCATTCCCTTAACTGGGCCCATTCCGTTACCTGCCCCGATTCCCTGACCTGCCCCGATTCCCTTACCTGCCCCGATTCCCTTACCTGCCCCGATCCCTTACCTGCCCCCATTCCCTTACCTGCCCCGATCCCTAACCTGCCCCGATTCCCTTACCTGCCGCGATTCCCTTACCTGCCCCGATCCCTTAACTGGGCCCATTCCCTTACCTGCCCCGATTCCCTTACCTGCCCCGATTCCCTTACCTGCCCCATTCCCTTACCTGGGCCCATTCCCTTACCTGGGCCCATTCCCTTACCTGCCCCGATTCCCTTACCTGGGCCCATTCCCTTACCTGCCCTGATTCCCTTACCTGCCCCGATTCCCTTACCTGCCCCGATCCCTTACCTGCGCCCATTCCCTTACCTGCCCCGATTCCCTTACCTGGGCCCATTCCCGTACCTGCCCCGATTCCCTTACCTGGGCCCATTCCCTTACCTGGGCCCATTCCGTTACCTGCCCCGATTCCCTGACCTGCCCCGATTCCCTTACCTGCCCCGATTCCCTTACCTGCCCCGATCCCTTACCTGCCCCCATTCCCTTACCTGCCCCGATCCCTAACCTGCCCCGATTCCCTTACCTGCCGCGATTCCCTTACCTGCCCCGATTCCCTTACCTGCCCCGATTCCTTACCTGCCCCGATTCCCTTACCTGGGCCCATTCCCTTACCTGGGCCCATTCCCATACCTGCCCTGATTCCCTTACCTGGGCCCATTCCCTTACCTGCCCCGATTCCCTTACCTGCCCCAATTCCTTTACATGGGCCCATTCCCTTACCTGCCCCGATTCCCTTACCTGGGCCCATTCCCTTACCTGGGCCCATTCCCTTACCTGCCCCGATCCCTTACCTGGGCCGATTCATATACATGCCCCCATTCCCTTACCTGGGCCGATTCCCTTACCTGCCCCGATTACTTAACTGGGCCCATTCTCTTACCTGGGCCCATTCCCTTACCTGGGCCCATTCCCTTACCTGCCCCGATTCCCTTACCTGAGCCGATTCCGTTGCCTGCCCCGATTCCCTTACCTGGACCCATTCCCTTACCTGGGCCATTCCCTTACCTGCCCCGATCCCTTACCTGGGCCCATTCCCTTACCTGCCCCGATCCCTTACCTGGGCCCATTCCCTTACCTGGGCAGATTCCCTTACCTGGGCCCATTCCCTTACCTGGGCCCATTCCCTTACCTGCCCCGATTCCCTTACCTGAGCCGATTATGTTACCTGCCCCGATTCCCTTACCTGGACCCATTCCCTTACCTGGGCCATTCCCTTACCTGCCCCGATCCCTTACCTGGGCCCATTCCCTTACCTGCCCCGATCCCCTACCTGGGCCCATTCCCTTACCTGGGCAGATTCCCTTACCTGGGCCCATTCCCTTACCTGGGCCCATTCCCTTACCTGCCCCGATTCCCTTACCTGAGCCGATTATGTTACCTGCCCCGATTCCCTTACCTGGACCCATTCCCTTACCTGGGCAGATTCCCTTACCTGCCCCGATCCCTTACCTGGGCCCATTCCCTTACCTGCCCCGATCCCTTACCTGCCCCATTCCCTTACCTGGGCCAATTCCCTTACCTGCCCCGATTCCCTTACCTGGGCCCATTCCCTTACCTGGGCCAATTCCCTTACCTGCCCCAATTCCCTTACCTGCCCCGATTCCCTTACCTGCCCCGATTCCCTTACCTGGGCCCATTCCCTTACCTGGGCCGATTCCCTTACCTGCCCCGATCCCTGACCTGGGCCGATTCCCTTACCTGCCCCGATCCCTTACCTGACCCGATTCCCTTACCTGGGCCCATTCCCTTACCTGGGCCCATTCCCGTACCTCCCCGATTCCCTTACCTGGGCCCCGATCCCTTACCTGGGCCCATTCCCTTACCTGGGCCGATTCCCTTACCTGCGCCGATCCCTTACCTGGGCCCATTCCCTTACCTGGGCCCATTCCCTTACCTGCCCCGATTCCCTTGCCTGGGCCGATTCCCTTACCTGTCCTGATTCCCTTACCTGGGCCCATTCCCTTACCTGGGCCGATTCCCTTACCTGCCCCGATCCCTGACCTGGGCCGATTCCCTTACCTGCCCCGATCCCTTACCTGACCCGATTCCCTTACCTGGGCCCATTCCCTTACCTGGGCCCATTCCCGTACCTCCCCGATTCCCTTACCTGGGCCCATTCCCTTACCTGGGCCCATTCCCTTACCTGCCCCGATTCCCTTACCTGGTCCGATTCCCTTACCTGCCCCGATTGCCTTACCTGGCCCGATTCCCTTACCTGCCCCGATTTCCTTACCTGGGCCCATTCTCTTACCGGCCCCGATCCCTTACCTGGGCCCATTCCCTTACCTGGGCCGATTCCCTTACCTGCGCCGATCCCTTACCTGGGCCCATTCCCTTACCTGGGCCCATTCCCTTACCTGCCCCGATCCCTTACCTGGGCCCATTCACTTACCTGCCCCGATTCCCTTGCCTGGGCCCATTCCCTTACCTGGGCCCATTCACTTACCTGCCCCGATCCCTTACCTGGGCCAATTCACTTACCTGCCCCGATCCCTTACCTGGGCCCATTCCCTTACCTGCCCCGATCCCTTACCTGGGCCCATTCACTTACCTGCCCCGATTCCCTTGCCTGGGCCCATTCCCTTACCTGGCCCCATTCACTTACCTGTGCCCATTCCCGTACCTGCCCCGATTCCCTTACCTGCGCCCATTCCCTTACCTGGGCCCATTCCCTTACCTGCCCCGATTCCCTTACCTGGGCCGATTCCCTTACCTGCCCCGATTCCCTTACCTGCCCCGATTCCCTTACCTGGGCCCATTCCCTTACCTGCCCCGATCCCTTACCTGGGCCCATTCCCTTACCTGCCCTAATCCCTTACCTGGACCCATTCCCTTACCTGGGCCCATTCCCTTACCTGCCCTGATTACTTACATGCCCCTATTCCCTTACCTGGGCCCATTCCCTTACTTGGGCCCATTCCCTTACCTGCCCCGATTCCCTTACCTGGGCCAATACCCTTACCAGGGCCCATTCCCTTACCTGCCCCGATCCCTTACCTGCCCCGATCTCTTACCTGCTCCGATCCCTTACCCGGGCCCATTCCCTTACCTGGGCCCATTCCCTTACCTGTCCCAATCCCTTACCTGCCCCGATCCCTTCCCTGCCCCGATCCCTTACCTGCCCCGATCCCTTACCTGCCCCGATTCCCTTACCTGGGCCCATTCCTTTACCTGCCCCGATTCCCTTACCTGGGCCCATTCCTTTACCTGCCCCGATCCCTTACCTGCCCCGATTCCCTTACCTGGGCCCATTCCCTTACCTGCCCGGATCCCTTACCTGGGTCCATTCCCTTACCTGGGCCAATTCCCTTACCTGCCCCGATTCCCTTACCTGGGCCCATTCCCTTACCTGGGCCAATTCCCTTACCTACTCCGATTCCCTTACCTGCCCCGATCCCTTACCTGCCCCGATTCCCTTACCTGGGCCCATTCCTTTACCTGCCCCGATTCCCGTACCTGCCTCGATTCCTTTACCTGCCCCGATCCCTTACCTGCCCCGATTGCCTTACCTGCCCCGATTCCCTTACCTGGGCCCATTCCCTTACCTGCCCCGATCCCTTACCTGGGCCCATTCCCTTACCTGGGCCAATTCCCTTACCTACCCCGATTCCCTTACCTGCCCCGATTCCTTACCTGCCCCGATTCCCTTACCTGGGCCCATTCCATTACCTGGGCCCATTCCCTTACCTGCCCTGATTGCCTTACCTGGGCCCATTCACTTACCTGGGCCCATTCCCTTACCTGGGCCCATTCCCTTACCTGCCCCAATTGCCTTACCTGGGCCCATTCACTTACCTGGGCCCATTTCCTTACCTGCCCCGATTCCCTTACCTGGGCCCATTCCATTACCTGGGCCCATTCCCTTACCTGCCCTGATTGCCTTACCTGGGCCCATTCACTTACCTGTACCGATTCCCTTACCTGGGCCAATTCCCTTACCTTCCCCGATCCCTTAACTGGGCCCATTCCCTTACCTGCCCCGATCCCTTACCTGGGCCCATTCCCTTACCTGGGCCGATTCTCTTACCTGCCCCGATCCCTTACCTGGGCCGATTCCCTTACCTGCCTCGATTCCCTTACCTGGGCCCATTCCCTTACCTGCCATGATCCATTACCTGCCCCGATTCCCTTACCTGCCCCGATCCCTTACCTGGGCCCATTCCCTTACCTGCCCCGATCCCTTAACTGGGCCCATTCCCTTACCTGCCCCGATTCCCTTACCTGCCCCGATTCCCTTACCTGCCCCATTCCCTTACCTGGGCCCATTCCCTTACCTGGGCCCATTCCCTTACCTGCCCCGATTCCCTTACCTGGGCCCATTCCCTTACCTGCCCTGATTCCCTTACCTGCCCCGATTCCCTTACCTGCCCCGATCCCTTACCTGCGCCCATTCCCTTACCTGCCCCGATTCCCTTACCTGGGCCCATTCCCGTACCTGCCCCGATTCCCTTACCTGGGCCCATTCCCTTACCTGGGCCCATTCCGTTACCTGCCCCGATTCCCTGACCTGCCCCGATTCCCTTACCTGCCCCGATTCCCTTACCTGCCCCGATCCCTTACCTGCCCCCATTCCCTTACCTGCCCCGATCCCTAACCTGCCCCGATTCCCTTACCTGCCGCGATTCCCTTACCTGCCCCGATTCCCTTTCCTGCCCCGATTCCTTACCTGCCCCGATTCCCTTACCTGGGCCCATTCCCTTACCTGGGCCCATTCCCGTACCTGCCCTGATTCCCTTACCTGGGCCCATTCCCTTACCTGCCCCGATTCCCTTACCTGCCCCAATTCCTTTACATGGGCCCATTCCCTTACCTGCCCCGATTCCCTTACCTGGGCCCATTCCCTTACCTGGGCCCATTCCCTTACCTGCCCCGATCCCTTACCTGGGCCGATTCATATACATGCCCCCATTCCCTTACCTGGGCCGATTCCCTTACCTGCCCCGATTACTTAACTGGGCCCATTCTCTTACCTGGGCCCATTCCCTTACCTGGGCCCATTCCCTTACCTGCCCCGATTCCCTTACCTGAGCCGATTCCGTTGCCTGCCCCGATTCCCTTACCTGGACCCATTCCCTTACCTGGGCCATTCCCTTACCTGCCCCGATCCCTTACCTGGGCCCATTCCCTTACCTGCCCCGATCCCTTACCTGGGCCCATTCCCTTACCTGGGCAGATTCCCTTACCTGGGCCCATTCCCTTACCTGGGCCCATTCCCTTACCTGCCCCGATTCCCTTACCTGAGCCGATTATGTTACCTGCCCCGATTCCCTTACCTGGACCCATTCCCTTACCTGGGCAGATTCCCTTACCTGCCCCGATCCCTTACCTGGGCCCATTCCCTTACCTGCCCCGATCCCTTACCTGCCCCATTCCCTTACCTGGGCCAATTCCCTTACCTGCCCCGATTCCCTTACCTGGGCCCATTCCCTTACCTGGGCCAATTCCCTTACCTGCCCCAATTCCCTTACCCGCCCCGATTCCCTTACCTGCCCCGATTCCCTTACCTGGGCCCATTCCCTTACCTGGGCCGATTCCCTTACCTGCCCCGATCCCTGACCTGGGCCGATTCCCTTACCTGCCCTGATCCCTTACCTGACCCGATTCCCTTACCTGGGCCCATTCCCTTACCTGGGCCCATTCCCGTACCTCCCCGATTCCCTTACCTGGGCCCCGATCCCTTACCTGGGCCCATTCCCTTACCTGGGCCGATTCCCTTACCTGCGCCGATCCCTTACCTGGGCCCATTCCCTTACCTGGGCCCATTCCCTTACCTGCCCTGATTCCCTTGCCTGGGCCGATTCCCTTACCTGTCCTGATTCCCTTACCTGGGCCCATTCCCTTACCTGGGCCGATTCCCTTACCTGCCCCGATCCCTGACCTGGGCCGATTCCCTTACCTGCCCCGATCCCTTACCTGACCCGATTCCCTTACCTGGGCCCATTCCCTTACCTGGGCCCATTCCCGTACCTCCCCGATTCCCTTACCTGGGCCCATTCCCTTACCTGGGCCCATTCCCTTACCTGCCCCGATTCCCTTACCTGGTCCGATTCCCTTACCTGCCCCGATTGCCTTACCTGGCCCGATTCCCTTACCTGCCCCGATTTCCTTACCTGGGCCCATTCTCTTACCGGCCCCGATCCCTTACCTGGGCCCATTCCCTTACCTGGGCCGATTCCCTTACCTGCGCCGATCCCTTACCTGGGCCCATTCCCTTACCTGGGCCCATTCCCTTACCTGCCCCGATCCCTTACCTGGGCCCATTCACTTACCTGCCCCGATTCCCTTGCCTGGGCCCATTCCCTTACCTGGGCCCATTCACTTACCTGCCCCGATCCCTTACCTGGGCCAATTCACTTACCTGCCCCGATCCCTTACCTGGGCCCATTCCCTTACCTGCCCCGATCCCTTACCTGGGCCCATTCACTTACCTGCCCCGATTCCCTTGCCTGGGCCCATTCCCTTACCTGGCCCCATTCACTTACCTGTGCCCATTCCCGTACCTGCCCCGATTCCCTTACCTGCGCCCATTCCCTTACCTGGGCCCATTCCCTTACCTGCCCCGATTCCCTTACCTGGGCCGATTCCCTTACCTGCCCCGATTCCCTTACCTGCCCCGATTCCCTTACCTGAGCCCATTCCCTTACCTGCCCCGATCCCTTACCTGGGCCCATTCCCTTACCTGCCCTAATCCCTTACCTGGACCCATTCCCTTACCTGGGCCCATTCCCTTACCTGCCCCGATTACTTACATGCCCCTATTCCCTTACCTGGGCCCATTCCCTTACTTGGGCCCATTCCCTTACCTGCCCCGATTCCCTTACCTGGGCCAATACCCTTACCAGGGCCCATTCCCTTACCTGCCCCGATCCCTTACCTGCCCCGATCTCTTACCTGCTCCGATCCCTTACCCGGGCCCATTCCCTTACCTGGGCCCATTCCCTTACCTGTCCCAATCCCTTACCTGCCCCGATCCCTTACCTGCCCCGATCCCTTACCTGCCCCGATTCCCTTACCTGCCCCGATTCCCTTACCTGCTCCGATTCCCTTACCTGGGCCCATTCCCTTACCTGGGCCCATTCCCTTACCTGCCCCGATTCCGTTACCTGAGCCGATTCCCTTACCTGGACCCATTCCCTTACCTGGGCCATTCCCTTACCTGCCCCGATGCCTTACCTGGGCCCTTTCCCTTACCTGCCCCGATCCCTTACCTGGGCCCATTCCCATACCTGGGCCGATTCCCTTACCTGGGCCCATTCCCTTGCCTGGGCCCATTCCCTTACCTGCCCCGATTCCCTTACCTGCCCCGATCCCTTACCTAGTCCCATTCCCTTACCTGGGCCCATTCCCTTACCTGCCCCGATTCCCTTACCTGGGCCCATTCCCTTACCTGCCCCGATTCCCCTAGCTGCCCCGATTCCCTTACTTGGGCCCATTCCCTTACCTGGGCCCATTCCCTTACCTGCCCCAATTCCCTTACCTGCCCCGATCCCTTACCTGCCCCGATTCCCGTACCTGCCCCGATTCCTTTACCTGCCCCGATCCCTTAACTGGGCCCATTCCCTTACCTGGGCCAATTCCCTTACCTGCCCCGATCCCTTACCTGGGCCGATTCCCTTACCTGCCTCGATCCCTTACCTGGGCCCATTCCCTTACCTGGGCCCATTCCATTACCTGCCCCGATTCCCTTACCTGAGCTGATTCCCTTACCTGCCCCGATTCCCTTACCTGCCCCGATTCCCTTACCTGCCCCTATTCCCTTACCTGCCCCGATCCCTTAACTGGGCCTATTCCCTTACCTGGGACAATTCCCTTACCTGGGCCCATTCCCTTACCTGCCCCGATTCCCTTACCTGGGCCCATTCCCTTACCTGCCCTGATTCCCTTACCTGCCCCGATTCGATTACCTGCCCCGATTCCCTTACCTGGGCCCATTCCCTTACCTGAGCTGATTCCGTTACCTGCCCCGATTCCCTTACCTGGGCCAATACCCTTACCTGGGCCCATTCCCTTACCTGGGCCAATTCCCTTACCTGCCGCGATTCCCTTACCTGCCCCGATTCCCTTACCTGCCCCGATTCCCTTACCTGCCCCGATTCCCTTACCTGCCCCGATCCCTTATCTGCCCCCATTCCCTTACCTGCCCCGATTCCTTACCTGCTCCGATTCCCTTACCTGGGCCCATTCCCGTACCTGCCCCGATCCCTTACCTGGGCCCATTCCCTTACCTGCCCCGATTCCCTTACCTGGGCCGATTCACATACATGCCCCCATTCCCTTACCTGGGCCGATTCCCTTACCTGCCCCGATTACTTAACTGGGCCCATTCCCTTACCTGGGCCCAATCCCTTACCTGCCACGATCCCTCACCTGCCCCGATCCCTTACCTGCCCCGATTCCCTTACCTGCCCCGATTCCCTTACCTGGGCCCATTCCCTTACCTGCCCCAATTCCCTTACCTGAGCCAATTCCGTTACCTGCCCCGATTCCCTTACCTGGATCCATTCCCTTACCTGGGCCATTCCCTTACCTGCCCCAATGCCTTACCTGGGCCCATTCCCTTACCTGCCCCGATCCCTTACCTGGGCCCATTCCCTTACCTGGGCCCATTCCCTTACCTGCCCCGATGCCTTACCTGGGCCCATTCCCTTACCTGCCCCTATCCCTTACCTGGGCCCATTCCCTTACCTGGGCAGATTCCCTTACCTGCCCCGATCCGTTACCTGGGCCCATTCCCTTACCTGCCCCGATCCCTTACCTGCCCCATTCCCTTACCTGGGCCAATTCCCTTACCTGCCCCGATTCCCTTACCTGGGCCCATTCCCTTACCTGGGCCCATTCCCTTACCTGCGCCGATTCACTTACTTGCCCCGATCCCTTACCTGGGCCCATTCCCTTACCTGGGCCCATTCCCTTACCTGCCCCGATTCCCTTGCCTGGGCCGATTCCCTTACCTGTCCCGATTGCCTTACCTGGGCCCATTCCCTTACCTGGGCCCATTCCCTTACCTGCCCCGATTCCCTTACCTGAGCCGATTCCCTTACCTGCCCCGATTCCCTTACCTGGGCCAATTCCCTTACTTGGGCCCATTCCCTTACCTGCCCCGATCCCTTACCTGGGCCCATTCCCTTACCTGCCCCGATTCCCTTGCCTGGGCCCATTCCCTTACCTGGGCCCATTCACTTACCTGCCCCGATCCCTTACCTGGGCCGATTCACTTACCTGCCCCGATTCCCTTACCTGCCCTGATTCCTTACCTGCCCCGATTCCCTTACCTGGCCCCATTCACTTACCTGGGCCCATTCCCGTACCTGCCCCGATTCCCTTACCTGGGCCCATTCCCTTACCTGGACCCATTCCCTTACCTGCCCCGATCCCTTACCTGGGCCGATTCCCTTACCTGCCCCGATTCCCTTACCTGCCCCGATTCCCTTACCTGGGCCCATTCCCTTACCTGCCCCGATCCCTTACCTGGGCCCATTCCCTTACCTGCCCTAATCCCTTACCTGGACCCATTCCCTTACCTGGGCCGATTCCCTCACCTGCCCCGATTCCTTACCTGGGCTGATTCCCTTACCTGCCCCGATTCCCTTACCTGGGCCCATTCCCTTACCTGCCCCGATCCCTTACCTGCCCCGAACCCTTACCTGGGCCCATTCCCTTACCTGGGCCCATTCCCTTACCTGCCCCGATCCCTTACCTGCCCCGATCCCTTAACTACCCCGATTCCCTTACCTGGGCCCATTCCCTTACCTGCCGCGATCCCTTACCTGGGCCCATTCCCTTACCTGGGCCCATTCCCTTACCTGCCCCGATCCCTTACCTGCCCTGATCCCTAACCTGCCCCGATTCCCTTACCTGCCCCGATTCCCTTACATGCCCCTATTCCCTTACCTGGGCCCATTCCCTTACTTGGGCCCAATCCCTTACCTGCCCCGATTCCCTTACCTGGGCCAATACCCTTACCTGGGCCCATTCCCTTACCTGCCCCGATTCCCTTACCTGCCCCGATTCCTTACCTGCCCCGGTTCCCTTACCTGGGCCCATTCCCTTACCTGGGCCCATTCCCGTGCCTGCCCCGATTCCCTTACCTGGGCCCATTCCCTTACCTGGGCCCATTCCCTTACCTGCCCGGATTCCCTTACCTGGGCCGATCCTGATTCCCTTACCTGCCCCGATTCCCTTACCTGGGCCCATTCCCTTACCTGCCCCGATCCCTTACCTTGGCCCATTCCCTTACCTGCCCCGATCCCTTACCTGCCCCGATCCATTAACTGGGCCCATTCCCTTACCTGGGCCCATTCCCTTACCTGCCCCGATCCCTTACCTGGGCCCATTCCCTTACCTGAGCCGATTCCCTTACCTGCCCCGATTCCCTTACCTGGGCCAATACCCTTACCTGGGCCCATTCCCTTACCTGGGCCAATTCCCTTACCTGCCCCGATTCCCTTACCTGCCCCAATTCCCTTACCTGCCCCTATTCCCTTACCTGCCCCGATCCCTTAACTGGGCCCATTCCCTTACCTGGGCCAATTCCCTTACCTGCCCTGATCCCTTACCTGGGCCGATTCCCTTACCTGCCTCGATTCCCTTACCTGGGCCCATTCCCTTACCTGCCACGATCCCTTACCTGCCCCGATTCCCTTACCTGCCCCGATCCCTTACCTGGGCCCATTCCCTTACCTGCCCCAATCCCTTACCTGGGCCCATTCCCTTACCTGCCCCGATCCCTTACCTGCCCCGATCCCTAACCTGCCCCGATTCCCTTACCTGCCCCGATTCCTTTACCTGCCCCTATTCCCTTACCTGGGCCCATTCCCTTACCTGGGCCCATTCCCTTACCTGCCCCGATTCCCTTACCTGAGCCGATTCCCTTACCTGCCCCGATTCCCTTACCTGGGCCAATACCCTTACCTGGGCCCATTCACTTACCTGGGCCAATTCCCTTACCTGCCCCGATTCCCTTACCTGCCCCGATTCCCTTACCTGCCCCTATTCCCTTACCTGCCCCGATCCCTTAACTGGGCCTATTCCCTTACCTGGGCCAATTCCCTTACCTGGGCCCATTCCCTTACCTGCCCCGATTCCCTTACCTGGGCCCATTCCCTTACCTGGGCCCATTCCCTTACCTGCCCCGATTCCCTTACCTGGGCCCATTCCCTTACCTGCCCTGATTCCCTTACCTGCCCCGATTCGATTACCTGCCCCGATTCCCTTACCTGGGCCCATTCCCTTACCTGAGCTGATTCCGTTACCTGCCCCGATTCCCTTACCTGGGCCAATACCCTTACCTGGGCCCATTCCCTTACCTGGGCCAATTCCCTTACCTGCCGCGATTCCCTTACCTGCCCCGATTCCCTTACCTGCCCCGATTCCCTTACCTGCCCTGATTCCCTTACCTGCCCCGATTCGATTACCTGCCCCGATTCCCTTACCTGGGCCCATTCCCTTACCTGAGCTGATTCCGTTACCTGCCCCGATTCCCTTACCTGGGCCAATACCCTTACCTGGGCCCATTCCCTTACCTGGGCCAATTCCCTTACCTGCCGCGATTCCCTTACCTGCCCCGATTCCCTTACCTGCCCCCATTCCCTTACCTGCCCCGATTCCTTACCTGCTCCGATTCCCTTACCTGGGCCCATTCCCGTACCTGCCCCGATCCCTTACCTGGGCCCATTCCCTTACCTGCCCCGATTCCCTTACCTGGGCCGATTCACATACATGCCCCCATTCCCTTACCTGGGCCGATTCCCTTACCTGCCCCGATTACTTAACTGGGCCCATTCCCTTACCTGGGCCCAATCCCTTACCTGCCACGATCCCTCACCTGCCCCGATCCCTTACCTGCCCCGATTCCCTTACCTGCCCCGATTCCCTTACCTGGGCCCATTCCCTTACCTGCCCCAATTCCCTTACCTGAGCCAATTCCGTTACCTGCCCCGATTCCCTTACCTGGATCCATTCCCTTACCTGGGCCATTCCCTTACCTGCCCCAATGCCTTACCTGGGCCCATTCCCTTACCTGCCCCGATCCCTTACCTGGGCCCATTCCCTTACCTGGGCCCATTCCCTTACCTGCCCCGATGCCTTACCTGGGCCCATTCCCTTACCTGCCCCTATCCCTTACCTGGGCCCATTCCCTTACCTGGGCAGATTCCCTTACCTGCCCCGATCCGTTACCTGGGCCCATTCCCTTACCTGCCCCGATCCCTTACCTGCCCCATTCCCTTACCTGGGCCAATTCCCTTACCTGCCCCGATTCCCTTACCTGGGCCCATTCCCTTACCTGGGCCCATTCCCTTACCTGCGCCGATTCACTTACTTGCCCCGATCCCTTACCTGGGCCCATTCCCTTACCTGGGCCCATTCCCTTACCTGCCCCGATTCCCTTGCCTGGGCCGATTCCCTTACCTGTCCCGATTGCCTTACCTGGGCCCATTCCCTTACCTGGGCCCATTCCCTTACCTGCCCCGATTCCCTTACCTGAGCCGATTCCCTTACCTGCCCCGATTCCCTTACCTGGGCCAATTCCCTTACTTGGGCCCATTCCCTTACCTGCCCCGATCCCTTACCTGGGCCCATTCCCTTACCTGCCCCGATTCCCTTGCCTGGGCCCATTCCCTTACCTGGGCCCATTCACTTACCTGCCCCGATCCCTTACCTGGGCCGATTCACTTACCTGCCCCGATTCCCTTACCTGCCCTGATTCCTTACCTGCCCCGATTCCCTTACCTGGCCCCATTCACTTACCTGGGCCCATTCCCGTACCTGCCCCGATTCCCTTACCTGGGCCCATTCCCTTACCTGGACCCATTCCCTTACCTGCCCCGATCCCTTACCTGGGCCGATTCCCTTACCTGCCCCGATTCCCTTACCTGCCCCGATTCCCTTACCTGGGCCCATTCCCTTACCTGCCCCGATCCCTTACCTGGGCCCATTCCCTTACCTGCCCTAATCCCTTACCTGGACCCATTCCCTTACCTGGGCCGATTCCCTCACCTGCCCCGATTCCTTACCTGGGCTGATTCCCTTACCTGCCCCGATTCCCTTACCTGGGCCCATTCCCTTACCTGCCCCGATCCCTTACCTGCCCCGAACCCTTACCTGGGCCCATTCCCTTACCTGGGCCCATTCCCTTACCTGCCCCGATCCCTTACCTGCCCCGATCCCTTAACTACCCCGATTCCCTTACCTGGGCCCATTCCCTTACCTGCCGCGATCCCTTACCTGGGCCCATTCCCTTACCTGGGCCCATTCCCTTACCTGCCCCGATCCCTTACCTGCCCTGATCCCTAACCTGCCCCGATTCCCTTACCTGCCCCGATTCCCTTACATGCCCCTATTCCCTTACCTGGGCCCATTCCCTTACTTGGGCCCAATCCCTTACCTGCCCCGATTCCCTTACCTGGGCCAATACCCTTACCTGGGCCCATTCCCTTACCTGCCCCGATTCCCTTACCTGCCCCGATTCCTTACCTGCCCCGGTTCCCTTACCTGGGCCCATTCCCTTACCTGGGCCCATTCCCGTGCCTGCCCCGATTCCCTTACCTGGGCCCATTCCCTTACCTGGGCCCATTCCCTTACCTGCCCGGATTCCCTTACCTGGGCCGATCCTGATTCCCTTACCTGCCCCGATTCCCTTACCTGGGCCCATTCCCTTACCTGCCCCGATCCCTTACCTTGGCCCATTCCCTTACCTGCCCCGATCCCTTACCTGCCCCGATCCATTAACTGGGCCCATTCCCTTACCTGGGCCCATTCCCTTACCTGCCCCGATCCCTTACCTGGGCCCATTCCCTTACCTGAGCCGATTCCCTTACCTGCCCCGATTCCCTTACCTGGGCCAATACCCTTACCTGGGCCCATTCCCTTACCTGGGCCAATTCCCTTACCTGCCCCGATTCCCTTACCTGCCCCAATTCCCTTACCTGCCCCTATTCCCTTACCTGCCCCGATCCCTTAACTGGGCCCATTCCCTTACCTGGGCCAATTCCCTTACCTGCCCTGATCCCTTACCTGGGCCGATTCCCTTACCTGCCTCGATTCCCTTACCTGGGCCCATTCCCTTACCTGCCACGATCCCTTACCTGCCCCGATTCCCTTACCTGCCCCGATCCCTTACCTGGGCCCATTCCCTTACCTGCCCCAATCCCTTACCTGGGCCCATTCCCTTACCTGCCCCGATCCCTTACCTGCCCCGATCCCTAACCTGCCCCGATTCCCTTACCTGCCCCGATTCCTTTACCTGCCCCTATTCCCTTACCTGGGCCCATTCCCTTACCTGGGCCCATTCCCTTACCTGCCCCGATTCCCTTACCTGAGCCGATTCCCTTACCTGCCCCGATTCCCTTACCTGGGCCAATACCCTTACCTGGGCCCATTCACTTACCTGGGCCAATTCCCTTACCTGCCCCGATTCCCTTACCTGCCCCGATTCCCTTACCTGCCCCTATTCCCTTACCTGCCCCGATCCCTTAACTGGGCCTATTCCCTTACCTGGGCCAATTCCCTTACCTGGGCCCATTCCCTTACCTGCCCCGATTCCCTTACCTGGGCCCATTCCCTTACCTGCCCTGATTCCCTTACCTGCACCGATTCCCTTACCTGCCCCGATCCCTTACCTGGGCCCATTCCCTTACCTGAGCTGATTTTGTTACCTGCCCCGATTCCCTTACCTGGGCCAATACCCTTACCTGCCGCGATTCCCTTACCTGCCCCGATTCCCTTACCTGCCCCGATTCCCTTACCTGCCCCGATTCCCTTACCTGCCCCGATCCCTTAGCTGCCACCATTCCCTTACCTGCCCCGATTCCTTACCTGCCCCGATTCCCTTACCTGGGCCCATTCCCGTACCTGCCCTGATTCCCTTACCTGGGCCCATTCCCTTACCTGCCCCGATTCCTTTACCTGGGCCCATTCCCTTACCTGCCCCGATCCCTTACCTTGGCTCATTCCCTTACCTGCCCCGATCCCTTACCTGCCCCGATCCCTTACCTGGGCCCATTCCCTTACCTGGGCCCATTCCCTTACCTGCGCCGATCCCTTACCTGGGCCCATTCCCTTACCTGCCCCGATTCCCTTACCTGGGCCGATTCACATACATGCCCCCATTCCCTTACCTGGGCCGATTCCCTTACCTGCCCCGATTACTTAACTGGGCCCATTCCCTTACCTGGACCCAATCCCTTACCTGCCACGATCCCTCACCTGCCCCGATCCCTTACCTGCCCCGATTCCCTTACCTGCCCCGATTCCCTTACCTGGGCCCATTCCCTTACCTGGGCCCATTCCCTTACCTGCCCCAATTCCCTTACCTGAGCCGATTCCGTTACCTGCCCCGATTCCCTTACCTGGACCCATTCCCTTACCTGGGCCATTCCCTTACCTGCCCCAATGCCTTACCTGGGCCCATTCCGTTACCTGCCCCGATCCCTTACCTGGGCCCATTCCCTTACCTTGGCAGATTCCCTTACCTGGGCCCATTCCCTTACCTGGGCCCATTCCCTTACCTGGGCAGATTCCCTTACCTGGGCCCATTCCCTTACCTGGGCCCATTCCCTTACCTGCCCCAATTCCCTTACCTGAGCCGATTCCGTTACCTGCCCCGATTCCCTTACCTGGACCCATTCCCTTACCTGGGCCATTCCCTTACCTGCCCCGATGCCTTACCTGGGCCCATTCCCTTACCTGCCCCTATCCCTTACCTGGGCCCATTCCCTTACCTGGGCAGATTCCCTTACCTGCCCCGATCCCTTACCTGGGCCCATTCCCTTACCTGCCCCGATCCCTTACCTGCCCCATTCCCTTACCTGGGCCAATTCCCTTACCTGCCCCGATTCCCTTACCTGGGCCCATTCCCTTACCTGGGCCAATTCCCTTACCTGCCCCAATTCCCTTACCTGCCCCGATTCCCTTACCTGCCCCGATTCCCTTACCTGGGCCCATTCCCTTACCTGGGCCGATTCCCTTACCTGCCCCGATCCCTGACCTCGGCCGATTCCCTTACCTGCCCCGATCCCTTACCTGACCCGATTCCCTTACCTGGGCCCATTCCCTTACCTGGGCCCATTCCCGTACCTGCCCCGATTCCCTTACCTGGACCCATTCCCTTACCTGGGCCCATTCCCTTACCTGGGCCCATTCCCTTACCTGAGCCGATTCCCTTACCTGAGCCCATTCCCTTACCTGGGCCCATTCCCTTACCTGCCCCGATTGCCTTACCTGGCCCGATTCCCTTACCTGCCCCGATTTCCTTACCTGGGCCCATTCCCTTACCGGCCCCGATCCCTTACCTTGGCACATTCCCTTACCTGCCCCGATCCCTTACCTGGGCCCATTCCCTTACCTGCGCCGATTCACTTACTTGCCCCGATCCCTTACCTGGGCCCATTCCCTTACCTGGGCCCATTCCCTTACCTGCCCCGATTCTCTTGCCTGGGCCGATTCCCTTACCTGTCCCGATTCCCTTACCTGGGCCCATTCCCTTACCTGGGCCCATTCCCTTACCTGCCCCGATTCCCTTACCTGAGCCGATTCCCTTACCTGCCCCGATTCCCTTACCTGGGCCAATTCCCTTACCTGGGCCCATTCCCTTACCTGCCCCGATCCCTTACCTGGGCCCATTCCCTTACCTGCCCCGATTCCCTTGCCTGGGCCCATTCCCTTACCTGGGCCCATTCACTTACCTGCCCCGATCCCTTACCTGGGCCGATTCACTTACCTGCCCCGATTCCCTTACCTGCCCTGATTCCTTACCTGCCCCGATTCCCTTACCTGGCCCCATTCACTTACCTGGGCCCATTCCCGTACCTGCCCCGATTCCCTTACCTGGGCCCATTCCCTTACCTGGACCCATTCCCTTACCTGCCCCGATTCCCTTACCTGGGCCGATTCCCTTACCTGCCCCGATTCCCTTACCTGCCCCGATTCCCTTACCTGGGCCCATTCCCTTACCTGCCCCGATCCCTTACCTGGGCCCATTCCCTTACCTGCCCTAATCCCTTACCTGGACCCATTCCCTTACCTGGGCCGATTCCCTTACCTGCCCCGATTCCTTACCTGGGCTGATTCCCTTACCTGCCCCGATTCCCTTACCTGGGCCCATTCCCTTACCTGCCCCGATCCCTTACCTGCCCCTAACCGTTACCTGGGCCCATTCCCTTACCTGGGCCCATTCCCTTACCTGCCCCGATCCCTTACCTGCCCCGATCCCTTAACTACCCCGATTCCCTTACCTGGGCCCATTCCCTTACCTGCCACGATCCCTTACCTGCCCCGATTCCCTTACCTGGGCCCATTCCCTTACCTGCCGCGATCCCTTACCTGGGCCCATTCCCTTACCTGGGCCCATTCCCTTACCTGCCTCGATCCCTTACCTGCCCCGATCCCTAACCTGCCCCGATTCCATTACCTGCCCCGATTCCCTTACATGCCCCTATTCCCTTACCTGGGCCCATTCCCTTACTTGGGCCCAATCCCTTACCTGCCCCGATTCCCTTACCTGGGCCAATACCCTTACCTGCCCCGATTCCCTTACCTGCCCCGATTCCCTTACCTGCCCCGATTCCCTTACCTGCCCCGATTCCTTACCTGCCCCGGTTCCCTTACCTGGGCCCATTCCCTTACCTGGGCCCATTCCCGTGCCTGCCCCGATTCCCTTACCTGGGCCCATTCCCTTACCTGGGCCCATTCCCTTACCTGCCCGGATTCATTTACCTGGGCCGATCCTGATTCCCTTACCTGCCCCGATTCCCTTACCTGGGCCCATTCCCTTACCTGCCCCGATCCCTTACCTTGGCCCATTCCCTTACCTGCCCCGATCCCTTACCTGCCCCGATCCCTTAACTGGGCCCATTCCCTTACCTGGGCCCATTCCCTTACCTGCCCCGATCCCTTACCTGGGCCCATTCCCTTACCTGCCCCGATTCCCTTACCTGGGCCCATTCCCTTACCTGGGCCCATTCCCTTACCTGCCCCGATTCCCTTACCTGCCCCGATTCCCTTACATGGGCCCATTCCCTTACCTGCCCCGATTCCCTTACCTGCCCCGATCCCTTACCTGGGCCCATTCCCTTACCTGGGCCCATTCCCTTACCTGGGCCCATTCCCTTACCTGCCCCGATTCCCTTACCTGCCCCGATTCCCTTACATGGGCCCATTCCCTTACCTGCCCCGATTCCCTTACCTGGGCCCATTCCCTTACCTGGGCCCATTCCCTTACCTGCCCCGATTCCCTTACCTGCCCCGATTCCCTTACCTGCACCGATTTCCTTACTTGGGCCCATTCCCTTACCTGCCCCAATTCCCTTACCTGCCCCGATCCCTTACCTGCCCCGATTCCCTTACCTGGGCCCATTCCTTTACCTGCCCCGATTCCCGTACCTGCCCCGATTCCTTTACCTGCCCCGATCCCTTACCTGCCCCGATTCCCTTACCTGCCTCAATTCCCTTACGTGCCCCGATTCCTTACCTGCCCCGATTCCCTTACCTGGGCCCATTCCCTTACCTGGGCCCATTCCCTTACCTGCCCCAATTGCCTTACCTGGGCCCATTCACTTACCTGCGCCCATTTCCTTACCTGCCCCGATTACCTTACCTGGGCCGATTCCCTTACCTGCCCCGATTCCCTTACCTGGGCCAATTCCCTTACCTTCCCCGATCCCTTAACTGGGCCCTTCCCTTACCTGCCAAGATCCCTTACCTGGGCCCATTCCCTTACCTGGGCCGATTCCATTACCTGCCCCGATCCCTTACCTGGGCCGATTCCCTTACCTGCCTCGATTCCCTTACCTGGGCCCATTCCCTTGCCTGCCATGATCCCTTACCTGCCCCGATTCCCTTACCTGCCCCGATCCGTTACCTGGGCCCATTCCCTTACCTGCCCCGATCCCTTACCTGGGCCCATTCCCTTACCTGCCCCGATCCCTTACCTGCCCCGATCCCTAACCTGCCCCGATTCCCTTACCTGCCCCGATTCCCTTACCTGCCCCTATTCCCTTACCTGGGCCCATTCCCTTACCTGGGCCCATTCCCTTACCTGCCCTGATTTCCTTACCTGCCCCGATTCCCTTACCTGCCCCGATCCCTTAGCTGGGCCCATTCCCTTACCTGCGCCCATTCCCTTACCTGCCCCGATTCCCTTACCTGGGCCCATTCCCTTACCTGGGCCCATTCCCTTACCTGCGCCCATTCCCTTACCTGCCCCGATGCCTTACCTGGGCCCATTCCCTTACCTGGGCCCATTCCCTTACCTGGGCCCATTCCTTTACCTGCCCCGATTCCCGTACCTGCCCCGATTCCTTTACCTGCCCCTATCCCTTACCTGCCCCGATTCCCTTACCTGCCTCGATTCCTTTACGTGCCCCGATTCCTTACCTGCCCCGATTCCCTTACCTGGGCCCATTCCCTTACCTACCCCGATACCCTTACCTGGGCCCATTCACTTACCTGGGCCCATTCCCTTACCTGGGCCTATTCACTTACCTGCCCCGATTCCCTTATTTGGGCCAATTCCCTTACCTTCCCCGATCCCTTAACTGGGCCCATTCCCTTACCTGCCCCGATCCCTTACCTGGGCCCATTCCCTTACCTGGGCCGATTCCCTTACCTGCCCCGATCCCTTACCTGGGCCGATTCCCTTACCTGCCTCGATTCCCTTACCTGGGCCCATTCCCTTACCTGCCATGATCCCTTACCTGCCCAGATTCCCTTACCTGCCCCGATCCCTTACCTGGGCCCATTCCCTTACCTGCCCCGATCCCTTACCTGGGCCCATTCCCTTACCTGCCCCGATCCCTTACCTGCCCCGATCCCTAACCTGCCCCGATTCCCTTACCTGAGCCGATTCCGTTACCTGCCCCGATTCCCTTACCTGGGCCAATACCCTTACCTGGGCCCATTCCCTTACCTGCCCCGATTCCCTTACCTGCCCCGATCCCTTACCTGCCCCGATTCCCTTACCTGCCCCGATTCCCTTACCTGCCCTGATTCCTTACCTGCCCCGATTCCCTTACCTGGGCCCATTCCCTTACCTGGGCCCTTTCCCGTACCTGCAATGATTACCTTACCTGGGCCCATTCCCTTACCTGGGCCCATTCCCTTACCTGCCCCGATTCCCTTACCTGCCCCGATTCCTTTACCTGCGCCCATTCCCTTACCTGCTCCGATTCCCTTACCTGCCCCGATCCCTTACCTGCCCCGATTCACTTACCTGCCCCAATTCCCTTACCTGAGCCGATTCCCTTACCTGGGCCCATTCCCTTACCTGGGCCCATTCCCTTACCTGGGCCAATTCCCTTACCTGGGTCAATTCCCTTACCTGCCCCAATTCCCTTACCTGGGCCCATTCCCTTACCTGGGCCAATTCCCTTACCTCCCCCACTTACCTTACCTACCCGATTCCCTTACCTGCCCCGATTCCCTTACCTGGGCCCATTCCCTTACCTGCCCCGATTCCTTACCTGCCCCGATTCCCTTACCTGGGCCCATTCCCTTACCTGGGCCCTTTCCCGTGCCTGCCCCGATTCCCTTACCTGGGCCCATTCCCTTACCATCCCCAATTCCCTTACCTGGGCCGATTCCCTTCCCTGCCCCGAATCTCTTACCTGCCCCGATTCCCTTACCTGCCCCGATTCCCTTACCTGGGCCCATTCCCTTACCTGCCCCGATTCCTTACCTGGGCCAATTCCCTTACCTGCTCCGATCCCTTACCTGGGCCCATTCCCTTACCTGGGCCCATTCCCTTAACTGCCCTGATCCCTTACCTGCCCCGATCCCTTACCTGCCCCGATTCCCTTACATGCCCCGATTACCTTACCTGTCCTGATTCCCTTACCTGGGCCCATTCCCTTACCTGGGCCCATTCCCTTACCTGCCCCGATTCCCTTACCTGAGCCGATTCCCTTACCTGCCCCGATTCCCTTACCTGGGCCAATTCCCTTACCTGGGCCCATTCCCTTACCTGCCCCGATCCCTTACCTGGGCCCATTCCCTTACCTGCCACGATTCCCTTGCCTGGGCCCATTCCCTTACCTGGGCCCATTCACTTACCTGCCCCGATCTCTTAGCTGGCCGATTCACTTACCTGCCCCGATTCCCTTACCTGCCCTGATTCCTTACCTGCCCCGATTCCCTTACCTGGGCCCATTCCCTTACCTGCTCCGATCCCTTACCTGGGCCCATTCCCTTACCTGTCCTGATCCCTTACCTGGACCCATTCCCTTACCTGCCCCGATCCCGTATCTGCCCCGATCCCTTACCTGCCCCGATCCCTTACCTGGGCCCATTCCCTTACCTGCCCCGATTCCTTTACCCGAGCCAATTCCCTTACCTGCCCCGATTCCCTTACCTGGGCCCATTCTCTTACCTGGGTCAATTCCCTTACCTGCCCCTATCCCTTACCTGCATCGATTCCCTTACCTGCCCCGATTCCCTTACCTGCCCCGATTCCCTTACCTGGGCCCATTCCCTTACCTGGGCCCTTTCCCGTACCTGCCCCGATTCCTTTGCCTGGGCCCATTCCCTTACCTGGGCCCATCCCTTACCTGCCCCAATTCCCTTACCTGGGCCGATTCCCTTCCCTGCCCCGATTCTCTTACCTGGCCCGATTCCCTTACCTGCCACGATTCCCTTACCTGCCCCGATTCCCTTACCTGCCCCGATTCCCTTACCTGGGCCCATTCCCTTACCTGCCCCGATTCCTTTACCTGCCCCGATCCCTTACCTGCCCCGATTCCCTTACCTGCTCCGATTCCCTTACCTGCCCCGATCCCTTACCTGCCCTGATTCCCTTACTTGAGCCGATTCCCTTACCTGGGTCCATTCCCTTACCTGGGCCAATTCCCTTACCTGCCCCGATTCCCTTACCTGGGCCCATTCCCTTACCTGGGCCAATTCCCTTACCTACCCCGATTCCCTTACCTGCCACGATTCCCTTACCTGCCCCGATTCCCTTACCTGGGCCCATTCCCTTACCTGGGCCCATTCTCTTACCTGGGCCCATTCCCTTACCTGAGCCGATTCCCTTACCTGGGCCCATTCCCTTACCTGGGCCCATTCCATGACCTGGGCCGATTCCCTGACCTGGGCCCATTACCTTACCTGGGTCCATTCCCTTACCTGCGCCGATTCCCTTACCTGGGCCCATTCCCTTAACCAGGCCCATTCCTTTACCTGGGCCGATTCCCTGACCTGCGCCGATTCCCTTACCTGGGCCCATTCCCTTACCTGAGCCGATTCCCTTACCTGGGCTCATTCCCTTACCTGAGCCAATTCCCTTACCTGGGCCGACTCGCTTACCTGCCCCGATACCCTTACCTGGGCCCATTCCTTACCTGAGCCGATTCCCTTACCTGGGCCCATTCCCTTACCTGCACCGATTCCCTTACCTGCCCCAATTCCCTTACCTGGGCCAATACCCTTACCTGGGCCCATTCCCTTACCTGGGCCAATTCCCTTACCTGCCCCGATTCCCTTACCTGCCCCTATTCCCTTACCTGCCCCTATCCCTTAACTGGGCCTATTCCCTTACCTGGGCCAATTCCCTTACCTGGGCCCATTCCCTTACCTGCCCCAATTCCCTTACCTGGGCCCATTCCCTTACCTGCCCTGATTCCCTTACCTGCCCCGATTCCCTTACCTGCCCCGATTCCCTTACCTGGGCCCATTCCCTTACCTGAGCTGATTCCGTTACCTGCCCCGATTCCCTTACCTGGGCCAATACCCTTACCTGCCGCGATTCCCTTACCTGCCCCGATTCCCTTACCTGCCCCGATTCCCTTACCTGGGCCCATTCCCTTACCTGGGCCAATTCCCTTACCTGCCGCGATTCCCTTACCTGCCCCGATTCCATTACCTGCCCCGATTCCCTTACCTGCCCCGATCCCTTACCTGCCCCCATTCCCTTACCTGCCCCAATTCCTTACCTGCCCCGATTCCCTTACCTGGGCCCATTCCCTTACCTGGGCCCATTCCCGTACCTGCCCTGATTCCCTTACCTGGGCCCATTCCCTTATCTGGGCCCATTCCCTTACCTGCCCGGATTCCCTGACCTGGGCCGATTCCCTTACCTGGCCCGATCCCCTTACCTGCCCCGATTCCTTTACCTGGGCCCATTCCATTACCTGCCCCGATCCCTTACCTTGGCTCATTCCCTTACCTGCCCCGATCCCTTACCTGCCCCGATCCCTTACCTGGGCCCATTCCCTTACCTGGGCCCATTCCCTTACCTGCCCCGATCCCTTACCTGGGCCCATTCCCTTACCTGCCCCGATTCCCTTACCTGGGCCCATTCCCTTACCTGGGCCCATTCCCTTACCTGCCCCGATCCCTTACCTAGGCCGATTCACATACATGCCCCCATTCCCTTACCTGGGCCAATTCCCTTACCTGGGCCCATTCCCTTACCTGCCCCGATCCCTTACCTGGGCCCATTCCCTTACCTGCCCCGATTCCCTTGCCTGGGCCCATTCCCTTACCTGGGCCGATTCCCTTACCTATGCCCATTCCCTTGCCTGGGCCCATTCCCTTACCTGCCCCGATGCCTTACCTGCCCAGATCGCTTACCTGGGCCCATTCCCTTACCTGCCCCGATTCCCTTACCTGAGCCAATTCCCTTACCTGCCCCGATTCCCTTACCTGCCCCGATTCCCTTACCTGGGCCCATTCCCTTACCTGGGCCCATTCCCTTACCTGCCCCGATTCGCTTACCTGGGCCCATTCCCTTACCTGGGCCCATTCTCTTACCTGGGCCAATTCCCTTACCTGCCCTGATTCCCTTACCTGGGTCCATTCCCTTACCTGGGCCAATTCCCTTACCTGCCCCGATCCCTTACCTGCCCCGATCTCTTACCTGCTCCGATCCCTTACCCGGGCCCATTCCCTTACCTGGGCCCATTCCCTTACCTGTCCCAATCCCTTACCTGCCCCGATTCCCTTACCTGCCCCGATTCACTGACCTGGGCCCATTCCCTTACCTGGGCCCATTCCCTTACCTGCCCCGATTCCTTTACCTGCCCCGATCCCTTACCTGCCCCGATTCCCTTACCTGGGCCCATTCCCTTACCTGCCCCGATTCCCTTACCTGCCCCGATTCCCTTACCTGCCCCGATCCCTTACCTGCCCCGATTCCCTTACCTGGGCCCATTCCCTTACCTGCCCCGATCTCTTACCTGCTCCGATCCCTTACCCGGGCCCATTCCCTTACCTGGGCCCATTCCCTTACCTGTCCCAATCCCTTACCTTCCCCGATCCCTTACCTGCCCCGATTCCCTTACCTGCCCCGATTCCCTTACCTGCCCCGATTCCCTTACCTGCCCCGATTCACTAACCTGGGCCCATTCCCTTACCTGCCCTGATTCCCTTACCTGGGCCCATTCCCTTACCTGCCCCGATTCCTTTACCTGCCCCGATCCCTTACCTGCCCCGATTCCCTTACCTGCCCCGATCCCTTACCTGCCCCGATTCCCTTACCTGAGCCGATTCCCTTACCTGGGCCCATTCCCTTACCTGCCCCGATTCCCTTACCTGCCCCGATTCCCTTACCTGAGCCGATTCGCTTACCTGGGCCCATTCCCTTACCTGGGCCCATTCCCTTACCTGGGCCCATTCTCTTACCTGGGCCAATTCCCTTACCTGACCCGATTCACTTATCTGCCCCGATTCCCTTACCTTGGTCCATTCCCTTACCTGGGCCCATTCCCTTACCTGGGCCAATTCCCTTCCCTACCCCGATTCCCTTACCTGCCACGATTCCCTTACCTGGGCCCATTCCCTTACCTGGGCCCATTCTCTTACCTGGGCCCATTCCCTTACCTGGGCCCATTCCCTGACCTGGGCCGATTCCCTGACCTGGGCCCATTACCTTACCTGGGTCAATTCCCTTACCTGCGCCGATTCCCTTACCTGGGCCCATTCCCTTAACCAGGCCCATTCCTTTACCTTGGCCGATTCCCTGACCTGCGCCGATTCCCTTACCTGGGCCCATTCCCTTACCTGAGCCGATTCCCTTACCTGGGCTCATTCCCTTACCTGAGCAATTCCCTTACCTGGGCCGACTCGCTTACCTGCCCCGATACCCTTACCTGGGCCCATTCCTTACCTGAGCCGATTCCCTTACCTGGGCCCATTCCCTTACCTGCACCGATTCCCTTACCTGCACCGATTCCCTTACCTGCACCGATTCCCTTACCTGGGCCCATTCCCTTACCTGGGCCCATTCCCTTACCTGAGCCGATTCCCTTACCTGGGCCCATTCCCTTACCTGGGCCGATTCCCTTACCTGGGCCCATTCCCTTACCTGGGCCCATTCCCTTCTCCAGGCCGATTCCCTTACCTGTGCCGATTCCCTTACCTGCCCCGATACCCTTACCTGCCCTGATTCCCTTACCTGAGCCGATTCCCTTACCTGGGCCCATTCCCTTACCTGAGCCGATTCCCTTACCCAGGCCCATTCCCTTACCTGAGCCGATTCCCTTACCTGGGCCGATTCCCTTTCCTGAGCCGATTCCCTTACCTGCCCCGATTCCCTTACCTGAGCTGATTCCCTTACCTGGGCCCATTCCCTTACCTGAGCTGATTCCCTTACCTGAGCCGATTCCCTTACCTGGGCCGATTCGCTTACCTGCCCCGATACCCTTACCTGGGCCCATTCCCTTACCTGCGCCGATTCCCTTTTCTGAGCTGATTCCCTTACCTGGGCCCATTCCCTTACCTGAGCCAATTCCCTTACCTGCCCCAATTCCCTTACCTGCCCCGATTCCCTTCCCTGCCCCGATTCCCTTACCTGCCCCGATCCCTTACCTGGGCCCATTCCCTTACCTGCCCATATCCCTTATCTGGGCCCATTCCCTTACCTGGGCCGATTCCCTTACCTGCCCCGATCCTTTACCTGGGCCGATTCCCTTACCTGCCCCGATTCCCTTACTTGGGCCCATTCCCTTACCTGCCCCGATCCTTTACCTGCCCCGATCTCTTACCTGCTCCGATCCCTTACCCGGGCCCATTCCCTTACCTGGGCCCATTCCCTTACCTGTCCCAATCCCTTACCTTCCCCGATCCCTTACCTACCCCGATTCCCTTACCTGCCCCGATTCCCTTACCTGGGCCCATTCCCTTACCTGCCCCGATTCCTTTACCTGCCCCGATCCCTTACCTGCCCCGATTCCCTTACCTGGGCCCATTCCCTTACCTGCCCCGATTCCTTTACCTGCCCCGATCCCTTACCTGCCCCGATTCCCTTACCTGCTCCGATTCCCTTACCTGCCCCGATCCCTTACCTGCCCCGATTCCCTTACTTGAGCCGATTCCCTTACCTGGGCCCATTCCCTTACCTGGGCCCATTCCCTTACCTGGGCCCATTCTCTTACCTGGGCCAATTCCCTTACCTGCCCCGATTCCCTTACCTGGGTCCATTCCCTTACCTGGGCCAATTCCCTTACCTGCCCCGATTCCCTTACCTGGGCCCATTCCCTTACCTGGGCCAATTCCCTTACCTACCCCGATTCCCTTACCTGCCACGATTCCCTTACCTGCCCCGATTCCCTTACCTGGGCCCATTCCCTTACCTGGGCCCATTCTCTTACCTGGACCCATTCCCTTACCTGAGCCGATTCCCTTACCTGGGCCCATTCCCTTACCTGGGCCCATTCCCTGACCTGGGCCGATTCCCTGACCTGGGCCCATTACCTTACCTGGGTCCATTCCCTTACCTGCGCCGATTCCCTTACCTGGGCCCATTCCCTTAACCAGGCCCATTCCTTTACCTAGGCCGATTCCCTGACCTGCGCCGATTCCCTTACCTGGGCCCATTCCCTTACCTGAGCCGATTCCCTTACCTTGGCTCATTCCCTTACCTGAGCCAATTCCCTTACCTGGGCCAACTCGCTTACCTGCCCCGATACCCTTACCTGGGCCCATTCCTTACCTGAGCCGATTCCCTTACCTGGGCCCATTCCCTTACCTGCACCGATTCCCTTACCTGCACCGATTCCCTTACCTGCACCGATTCCCTTACCTGGGCCCATTCCCTTACCTGGGCCCATTCCCTTACCTGAGCCGATTCCCTTACCTGAGCCCATTCCCTTACCTGGGCCGATTCCCTTACCTGGGCCGATTCCCTTACCTGGGCCCATTCCCTTACCTGGGCCCATTCCCTTAACTGAGCCGATTCCCTTACTTGGGCCATTCCCTTACCTGAGCCGATTCCCTTACTTGGGCCCATTCCCTTACCCGAGCCGATTCCCTTAACTGGGCCCATTCCCTTACCTGGGCCCATTCCCTTACCTGAGCCGATTACCTTACCTGGGCACATTCCCTTACCGGGCCGATTCCTTTATCCGGGCCCATTCTCTTCCCCGAGCCGATTCCCTTACCTGGGCCCATTCCCTTACCTGGGCCCATTCCCTTACCTGGGCCGATTCACTTACCGGGCCAATTCCCTTACCTGGGCCGATTCCCTTACCTGGGCCCATTCTCTTACCTGGGCCCATTCCCTTACCTACCCCGATTCCCTTACCTGGGCCCATTCCCTTACCTGGGCCCATTCCCTTACCTGGGCCCATTCCCTTACCTGGGCCGATTCACTTACCGGGCCGATTCCCTTACCTGGGCCGATTCCCTTACCTGAGCTGATTCCCTTACCTGGGCCGATTCCCTTACCTGAGCTGATTCCCTTACCTGGGCCGATTCCCTTACCTGGGCCCATTCCCTTATCTGCACTGATTCCCTTACCTGGGCCGATTCCCTTACCTGGGCCCATTCCCTTAATTCTCAGGATGATTTTTCTGCAGAGGCCACATACGCCGGCCTAACCAGAACTGGAGTAACTCTCAGCTGGCCAAACTTGCCTAAATGGCCAGAATTGGCAGGTGGCAGGTAACGCCCCCCTTTGACTGAAAAAAAAACTGGCCTAAAAAATGGTAACTAACTGAGTTACGCTGGTGCAAGTTGATCGGGCCAAAAAAAGCGGCCTGCTGCAAAAAATCGGCGCAACTCACTGGGGAAAGTTGAGCCCCTTCCCTTTGCAGGCTCTGTGATCTCCTGACAACGTACATTCCCACCGAGCTTTGTACCGTCAGCAAACTTGGACAGATTGCACTCGGTCCCTTCATCTTAGTCATTAATATAGATTGTAAATAGCTGGGGCCCCAGCACTAAACCCTGCAGCACCCCACTAGTTACAGCCTGCCCACCTGAAAATGACCTGGTTATCCCGACTCTCTGTTTTATAACCGTTAGCCAATCCTCTATCCCTGCTAATATATTACCCCCAACCCTTTGAGCCCTTATCATGCATTGCAACCTTCTCGAATGGCTTTTGGAAATCCAAATATACTACATCCATCTGTTTCCCTTTGTCTACTCTGCCAGTTACATCCTCAAAAAAACTCTAATAAATTTGTTAAACATGATTTCCCTTTCATAAAACCATGCTGACTCTGCCTAATCATACGATTTTCCAAGTGCCCTGTTATCACTTCCTTAGTAATGGATTGTAGCATTTACCTGATGAGTGGTGTCAGGCTAACTGGCCTGTAGTTCCCCTGTTTTCTCCCTGTTATTCAAGACAGGCGGGAGGGTTACATTTGCCGCTACCTTCAAATTACTGTCCCACCGAGCTTTGTATCGTCAGCAAATGTGGATGCATAAGAACATAAGAAATAGGAGCAGGAGTCGGCCATTCGGCCCCTCGAGCCTGCTCCGCCATTCAATATGATCATGGCTGATCCTCTATCTCAACACCATATTCCCGCTTTCTCCCCATACCCCTTGATGCCTTGTTTCTAGACATTTATCCATCTCCCTCTTAAATATATTCAGTGACTTGGCCCCCACAGCCTTCTGTTTTAGAGAATTCCACAGGTTCACCACCCTCTGAGTGAAAACATTTCTCCTCATCTCGCTCCTAAATTTCCTACCCTGTATCCTGAGACTGTGAGCCCTTGTTCTAGACTTCCCAGCCCCGGGGAAACATCCTCCCCGCATCCAGTCTGTCCAACCCCGTCAGAATTTTATACGTTTCAATGAGATCCTCTCTCATTCTTCTAAACTCTAGTGAATACAGACCCAGTAGACCCAATCTCTCCTCATACGATAGTCCTGCCATCCCAGGAATCAGTCTGGTGAACCTTCGCTGCACTCCCTCTGTGGCAAGTATATCCTTCTTTAGGTAAGGAGACCAAACTGCACACAATACTCCAGGTGTGGTCTCACCAAGGCCCTGTATAACTGTGGTAAGACATCCTTGCTCTTGTACTCAAATCCTCTTGCAATGAAGGCCAACATACCATTGGCCTTCCTAACTGCTTGCTGCTCCTGCATGTTTGCTGTCAATGACCGGTGTACAAGGACACCCAGGTCCTTCTGTACATCCACACTTCCCAAGCCATTACCATTTAAATAATACTTTGTCCTCATGTTTTTCCTACCAAAGTAGATAACTTCACATTTATCCACGTTATACTGCATCTGCCATGTGTTTACCCACCGCCGGAGAGACGAGCGGGCGGAAATGCGATACCGCGATCGGGCGAGCTGCTGGCGGGTGAGATGTGAGGTCCAATTTCGCACCGGCCTCCCGTTTGAAAACGGGCCCAAACTGGTTCCTACCGCAACCTTCGCCTCCAACCTTGCCCCCCACTCCACCACCACCAGCCCCACCCCCGAGCGTGGTCCTTTTAACTGCGCAGATTTGCGGGCAGGCGCGGTTTCTCCCGTATAAAGGCCGGTGAGTGGCCTGCGCAAGGACCCGCCAGAACGTTACCCCGCCCACCGCCGCACACAACCTCGTGGTGAGTCTGCGTCCCTCGCTCGCTCGCTCTCGCTCCCCCTCACCTACAGTGTAGACGGGATTGCGGAAGGGCACGAGTCCGAAGCTGTACTGGAAAACTCCTCGGGCGTGGAACAGTGGCATGGCCAGGCCCATCACCTTCTGCAGCTTCTCCTGCACTGTCCTCAGCAGGGAGCCCCGGGGATTCGCCACCTGGTTGAACAGCTCATTCTCGCCGAAGGAAAAGACCGGTACCAGATGGGCGCTGTGGGTGGTGGGGTAGAGGAAGAAAAAACCCGACGTCATCTTTACCGTCTCCTTGAAACAAACGTACGAATCAGGAAAAAAAAGCATTCGAATCGGTTCAGTTGGGAGTCCCAGGATTGGCCCGACAGGGATCATGACAATCAGCCTCACTGCCCCTGTGTCAGCCGCGGGTTAGTGGGCAGCTCTGTCGCCTCGGAGTCAGAAGGTCGTGGGTTCGAGTCCCACTCCAGAGACTTGAGCACAAAGATCTAGGCTAACACTCCCAATGCTATACTGAGAGAGCGCCGCACTGTCGGAGGAGCAGTACTGAGGGAGCGCCGCACTGTCGGAGGAGCAGTACTGAGGGAGTGCCGCACTGTCGGAGGAGCAGTACTGAGGGAGTGCTGCACTGTCAGAGGGGCAGTACTGAGGGAGCGCCGCACTGTCGGAGGAGCAGTACTGAGGGAGCGCCGCACTGTCGGAGGAGCAGTACTGAGGGAGCGCCGCACTGTCGGAGGAGCAGTACTGAGGGAGTGCTGCACTGTCAGAGGAGCAGTACTGAGGGAGCGCCGCACTGTCGGAGGAGCGGTACTGAGGGAGCGCCGCACTGTCAGAGGGGCACTACTGAGGGAGCGCCGCACTGTCGGAGGGGCAGTACTGAGGGAGCGCTGCACAGTCGGAGGGGCAGTACTGAGGGAGCGCCGCACTGTCGGAGGGGCAGTACTGAGGGAGCGCCGCACTGTCGGAGGAGCGGTACTGAGGGAGCGCCGCACTGTCGGAGGGGCGGTACTGAGGGAGTGCCGCACTGTTGGAGGAGCAGTACTGAGGGAGCGCCGCACTGTCAGAGGGGCAGTACTGAGGGAGCGCTGCACTGTCGGAGGGGCAGTACTGAGGGAGCGCTGCACAGTCGGAGGGGCAGTACTGAGGGAGCGCCGCACTGTCGGAGGGGCAGTACTTAGGGAGCGCTGCACTGTCGGAGGGGCAGTACTGAGGGAGCGCTGCACAGTCGGAGGGGCAGTACTGAGGGAGCGCCGCACTGTCGGAGGGGCAGTACTTAGGGAGCGCTGCACTGTCGGAGGGGCAGTACTGCGGGAGTGCCGCACTGTCGGAGGGGCAGTACTGCGGGAGTGCCGCACTGTCGGAGGGGCAGTACTGAGGGAGCGCCGCACTGTCGGAGGGGCAGTACTGAGGGAGCGCCGCACTGTCGGAGGGGCAGTACTGAGGGAGCACCGCACTGTCGGAGGGGCAGTACTGAGGGAGCGCCGCACTGTCGGAGGGGCAGTACTGAGGGAGCGCCGCACTGTCGGAGGAGCTGTACTGAGGGAGCGTCGCCTGTCGGAGGGGCAGTACTGAGGGAGCGCCGCACTGTCGGGGGAGCGCCGCACTGTCGGAGGAGCAGTACTGAGGGAGCGCCGCACTGTCAGAGGGGCAGTACTTAGGGAGCGCCGCACTGTCGGAGGGGCACTACTGAGGGAGCGCCGCACTGTTGGAGGGGCAGTACTGAGGGAGCGCCGCACTGTCGGAGGGGCAGTACTGAGGGAATGCCGCACTGTCGGAGGGGCAGTACTGAGGGAGTGCCGCACTGTCGGAGGGGCTGTACTGAGGGAGCGCCGCACTGTCGGAGGGGCAGTACTGAGGGAGCGCCGCACTGTCGGAGGGGCAGTACTGAGGGAGCGCCGCACTGTCGGAGGGGCAGTACTGAGGGAGCGCCGCACTGTCGGAGGGGCAGTACTGAGGGAGCGCCGCACTGTCGGAGGAGCTGTACTGAGGGAGCGTCGCACTGTCGGAGGGGCAGAACTGAGGGAGGGCCGCACTGTCGGAGGGGCAGTGCTGAGGGAGCGCCGCACTGTCGGAGGGGCAGTACTGAGGGAGTGCCGCACTGTCGGAGGTGCCGTCTTTCAGATTGGATGTTAAACCGAGGCCCTGTCTGCTCTCTCTCAGGTGGACTAAAAGATCCCATGGCACTATTTCGAAGAAAATGAGGGGAATTCTCCCCGGTGTCCTGGGGCCAATATTTATCCCCCAATCAACATAACAAAAACAGATTATCTGGGTCATTATCACACTGCTGTGTGTGGGAGCTTGCTGTGCACAAATTGCTTGCCGCGTTTCCCACATTACAACAGTGACCACACTCCAAAAGTACTTCATTGGTTGTAGAGCGCTTTGGGACGTCCGCTGGTCATGAAAGGCGCTATATAAATGCAAGTCTTTGTTCCTTTCTGCCTGAGCTGTTTAAAGGCACAGCCCTGGAAGAGGAGAGAATCTGCAGAGTGTGGGGAATCCCATTCACAACTGCTGCTTAAATCGGCGCTGTGTGAGGGGACAGGTGGGTGCTGGGCAAAGTCCCGGGGTACCCTGTGGTGGGGGGGGTTCAAGGCTGCTCCCCAGAATCCAGGGCTTCCCTCCTTCATGTACGAGGTGGAAGGGATGTCGTCGGCTATTTGGCCTTGGGGGAGCCCCCGGAGCTAAATCTGGTCGTGTCCCCCCCCTACCCAACCTCCAGTCTCTGGGGGCTGGGGCGGGGTGAGGGGGTGGGGCGAGGTTAGTGGTCACTGGGTGCACCAATCGGGAGCAGGCACTGTAGCTCACCCAAAAAGAAAGACTTGCATTTATATAGCGCCTTTCACGGTCACCGGACGTCCCCACGCACTTTTCAGAGCTGAAGTACTTTTGGAGTTGTAATGTGGGAAACGCGGCAGGCAATTTGTGCACAGCAAGATCCCACACACAGCAATGTGATAATGACCAGATAATCTGTTTTTATTATGTGGATTGAGGGATAAATATTGGCCCCAGGACACCGGGGGGAACTCCCCTGCTCTTCTTCCAAATAGTGCCCTGGGATCTTTTACATCCACCCGAGAGAGCAGACGGGGCCTCAGTTTAATGTCTCATCCGAAAGACGGCACCTCCGACAGTGCGGCCCTCCCTCAACACTGCCCCTCCGACAGTGCGGCGCTCCCTCAGTACTGCCCGTCCGACAGTGCGGCGCTCCCTCAGCACTGCCCCTCCGACAGTGCGGTGCTCCCTCAACACTGCCCCTCCGACAGTGCGGCGCTCCCTCAACACTGCCCCTCCGACAGTGCGGCGCTCCCTCAACACTGCCCCTCCGACAGTGCGGTGCTCCCTCAACACTGCCCCTCCGACAGTGCGGCACTCCCTCAGTACTGCCCCTCCGACAGTGCGGCGCTCCCTCAACACTGCCCCTCCGACAGTGCGGTGCTCCCTCAACACTGCCCCTCCGACAGTGCGGCGCTCCCTCAGTACTGCCCCTCCGACAGTGCGGCGCTCCCTCAGTACTGCCCCTCCGACAGTGCGGCGCTCCCTCAGTACTGCCCCTCCGACAGTGCGGCGCTCCCTCAGTACTGCCCCTCCGACAGTGCGGCGCTCCCTCAGTACTGCCCCTCCGACAGTGCGGCGCTCCCTCAACACTGCCCCTCCGACAGTGCGGAGCTCCCTCAACACTGCCCCTCCGACAGTGCGGCGCTCCCTCAGTACTGCCCCTCCGACAGTGCGGCACTCCCTCAGCACTGCCCCTCCGACAGTGCGGCGCTCCTTCGGTACTGCCCCTCCGACAGTGCGGCGCTCCCTCAGTACTGCCCCTCCGACAGTGCGGCGCTCCCTCAGTACCGCTCCTCCGACAGTGCGGCGCTCCCTCAGTACTGCCCCTCCGACAGTGCGGCGCTCCCTCAGTACTGCCCCTCCGACAGTGCGGCGCTCCCTCAGTACAGCCCCTCTGACAGTGCGGGGCTCCCTCAGTACCACCCCTCCGACAGTGCGGCACTCCCGCAGTACCGCCCCTCTGACAGTGCGGCACTCCCTCAGTACTGCCCCTCCGACAGTGCGGCGCTCCCTCAGTACTGCCCCTCCGACAGTGCGGCGCTCCCTCAGTACTGCCCCTCCGACAGTGCGGCGCTCCCTCAGTACTGCCCCTCCGACAGTGCGGCGCTCCCTCAGTACTGCCCCTCCGACAGTGCGGCACTCCCTCAGTACTGCCCCTCCGACAGTGCGGCGCTCCCTCAGTACTGCCCCTCCGACAGTGCGGCACTCCCTCAACACTGCCCCTCCGACAGTGCGGCACTCCCTCAGTACTGCCCCTCCGACGGTGCGGCACTCCCTCAACACTGCCCCTCCGACAGTGCGGCGCTCCCTCAGTACTGCCCCTCCGACAGTGCGGCATTCCCTCAGTACTGCCCCTCCGACAGTGCGGCGCTCCCTCAGCACTGCCCCTCCGACAGTGCGGCGCTCCCTCAGTACTGCCCCTCCGACAGTGCGGCGCTCCCTCAGTACTGCCCCTCCAACAGTGCGGCACTCCCTCAGTACTGCCCCTCCGACAGTGCGGCACTCCCTCAGTACTGCCCCTCCGACAGTGCGGCGCTCCCTCAGTACTGTCCCTCCGACAGGCGACGCTCCCTCAGTACAGCTCCTCCGACAGTGCGGTGCTCCCTCAACACTGCCCCTCCGACAGTGCGGCGCTCCCTCAGTACTGCACTGGGAGTGTCAGCCTGGATGCTGTGCCCAAGTCCCTGGAGTGGGACTCAAACCTCGAGCTTCTGACTCCGAGGCGGGAGTGCTGCCCACTGATCCACGGCTGGCACAGCACAGAGCTGCTCGGCCCCCAACAGAATGGGCCGGGGCGACCCCATGGCTACACGAGTGTAGGAGGAGGAGGCACGGCGCCCCTTCGAGTGCGGGATGAGGAGAATCGCTCGTTGCTACCCTTTCGCCATCGGCTCGCCCGCGCACGGAGGTGCCCAAGTTCATGCCCTCCTCCCCAGCCCCGCCCCTGACCCCTGCCCAGCCCGGGTGGTTCCCCCCCCTGCACGGTTTCGGGTTCCCCCCCAGACGGTTTCGGGTTCCCCCCAGCACGGTTTCGGGTTCCCCCCAGCACGGTTTCGGGTTCTCCCCAGCACGGTTTTGGGTTCTACCCAGCACGGTTTCGGGTTCTCCCAAGCACGGTTTCGTGTTCCCCCCAGCACTGTTTCGGGTTCTCTCAGCACAGTTTCGTTTCCCCCCAGCATTGTTTCGGTTCCCCCCAGCATGGTTTCAGTTCCCCCCAGCACAGTTTCGTTTCCCCCCACCACTGTTTCGGGTTCTCTCAGCACTGTTTCGGTTTCCCCCCCCCGTCAGCCTCTTACCCGGCCTTCAGCGCCAACTTGATGAATCCCTTCCTCCCGAGCACCTGCAACGTCAGGGCCCCCGGGCGGGCGTCCAGCGACTCTGGCGCTCCTCCCACCGCGAGCACTGCCGCGTGGCCCCCTCCCGGCTGGTTCAGGATGTAATTGGCGCTGCGTTTCTCCGAGGAGACCAGGCCTGCAAAGACATTGCAATAAAGGCAGCAGCCATATTAGTAAAGGAGGCACCGGGGGGGGGGGGTGGGGACATCTTTAACTGCACACTCGGAGTCTTTACCCGTGGCATTGATCATCGATCGGCACCCTACGGCATTCCCATCGCCAAATCCCCCATCATCAACATCCCGGGGGTCACCATTGACCAGAAACTTAACTGGACCAGCCACATAAATACTGTGACTACAAGAGCGGGTCAGAGGCTGGGTATTCTGCGGCCAGTGTCTCACCTCCTGGACTTCCCAAAGCCGTTCCACCATCTACAAGGAACAAGTCAGGATTGTGATGGAACACTCCCCACTTGCCTGGATGGTGCAGCTCCAACAACACTCGAGAAGCTCGACACCATCCAGGACAAAGCAGCCACTTGATCGACACTCTACCCACCACCTTCAACACTCACTCCCTCCACCACCGGCGCCCCCTGGCTGCAGTGTGCACCATCTACAAGATGCACTGCAGCAACTCACCAAGGCTTCTTCGGCAGCACCTCCCAAACCCGCGACCTCTACCGCCTAGAAGGACAAGGGCAGCAGGCGCATGGGAACACCACCACCTCCACGTTCCCCTCCCAGTCACACACCATCCTGACTTGGAAATATATCGGCCGTTCCTTCATCGTCGCTGGGTCACAATCCTGGAACTCCCTCCCTAACAGCACTGTGGGAGCACCTTCACCACACGGACTGCAGCGGTTCAAGAAGGAGCTCACCACCACCTTCTCAAGGGGCAATTAGGGATGGGCAATAAATGCCAGCCTTGCCAGCGACGCCCACATCCCAGGAAGGGATATGTATATATATATTTTTAAGCACTTTGGGATGTCCGATGGTCGCAGACGCGAGTCTTTCTCACCAACTCACCTCCGCACATGATGTACTCCCTGAAGAGCGGCAGCTTAAACCAAAAGGGCAGCATTAGCAGGTAGGAGGTGATGCCGGGGAAGAGCCGAGAGAAGCCAGTCGCCTCCGTGCAGAAGTTGCCGAATGCACCGGCAACCAGGACTCCGTGAGGGTGGAACCCAAACAGGTAGTTGTGTTTCGGATCCAGCTCGGCCGTTTTCACCAACTTTGCCACGAGAGGGACACAAAGAGGATGTCATGATACAATCGGCCACAGCAACAAAAACAACTTATATTTACATAGCGCCGTTACCGTGGTGAAATGTTCCCAAGGCGCCTCACAGGAGCATTACATGATAACGATTTGACACCGAGTCGCACAAGTAGAAATTAGCACAGGTGACCAAAGGCTTGGTCAAAGAGGTCGGTTTTAAGGAGTGTCTTGAAGGAGGAAAGAGAGAGGTAGAGAGGTTTAGGGAGGGAGTTCCAGGGAGCTGAGTAGGTTGAGCCTCTACTCATTGGAATTCAGAAGAATGAGAGGTGATCTTATCGAAACGTATCAGATTATGAGGGGGCTCGACAAGGTGGATGCAGAGAGGATGTTTCCACTGATGGGGGAGACTAGAACTAGGGGGCATGATCTTAGAATAAGGGGCCGCCCATTTAAAACTGAGATGAGGAGGAATTTCTTCTCTCAGAGGGTTGTAAATCTGTGGAATTCGCTGCCTCAGAGAGCTGTGGAAACTGGGACATTGAATAAATTTAAGACAGAAATAGACAGTTTCTTAGTCAATAAGGGGAGAAGGGGTTATGGGGAGCGGGCGGGGAAGTGGAGCTGAGTCCATGATCAGATCAGCCATGATCGTATTAAATGGTGGAGCAGGCTCGAGGGGCCATATGGCCGACTCCTGCTCCTATTTCTTATGTTCTTATGTTCCAGAGCTTGGGGCCCAGGCAACAGAAGGCACGGCCACCGATGGTGGAGCGATTACAATCAGGGATGCTCAGGAGGGCAGAATTAGAGGGTCGCAGACATCTTGGCGGGGGGGGCTGCAGGAGATTACAGAGATAGGGAGGGGCGAGGCCCTGGAGGTATTTGAAAATAAGGATGAGAATTATGAAATCAAGGCGTAGCTTAACCGGGAGCCAATGTAGGTCCACAGCTGGAGTACTGCGTGCAGGTCTGGTCACCACATTACAGGAAGGATGTGATTGCACTGGAGAGGGTGCAGAGGAGATTTACCAGAATGTTGCCGGGACTGGAGAATTTTAGCGATGAGGACAGATTGGATAGGCTGGGTCTGTTTTCTTTGGAACAGAGGAGGCTGAGGGGAGACCTGATTGAGGTGTATAAAATTATGAGGGGCCTGGATAGAGTGGATAGGAAGGACCTGTTTCCCTTAGCAGAGGGGTCAATAACCAGGGGGCAGTGATTTAAAGTAATTGGGGGGAGGTTTACAGGGGATTTGAGGGGAAATGTGGGAGGCGGGATTTGCCCTGCTCTATGTGCCTCAGTACCACACTGGGCGATGCATTCCAGCAGTGAGCCATTGTGGAGGGAGGGAGGTGTAATGTAAGCACCTGTGAGTATGCTCACAGGTTTGTAGAGCTGCAGCTGTGTTCCATGTTTTTATTGAGTGCACGAGGTTGCAGCCCCTGTTCCACTACTTAAAGGGGCTGCTCCTGAAATTCTGGCTGCACTTCAGTCCCACTCTCCTGATCTTTGGGCACCCTGTGCGGAGGGGAGCAGGCAGGTCTGAAGGCCTCCTTGTAGGACTGCTCCTGGGCCTGGCCAAGGGGGCCATCAGCCGGTCCAGGCAGCGGGCGGTCGAGGGGGTCGTTCAGCCTGACTGCCTGCCTCTCTTCCGCGGTTACATCCGAGCCAGGGTGTCCCTGGAGATGGAGCACGCGGTGTCCACCGGTACGCTCGCGGCTTTCCGCGAGAGGTGGGCGCCGGAGGGACTGGAGTGCATCATCACCCCCGGCAACCAAATTTTAATTTGATTTTATATGTTTTAAAGTTTAATTTGTTTTAATTGCCGGGTTTCAGTGTCCCCCTCCCCTTTTATAGGGGGCACTTTGTATAATTTGTGGTTTTAGTGCCCAAACCCCCCCCCCAAAAAAAAAAAAAAAAAAAGGGCATTGAGAAGTGTTTGGAGTGTTCCTCCCCCCGTCCCCTTTATTCAGGAGGCATTTGAACTAACTGTTTAATTTTGGTTACAACAAAAGAGTTGTAGAGGTGCTGGTGTATGCTCGTAGCCTTCCGCGAGAGGTGGCCGCCGGAGAGACTGGAGTACATCATCACCCCCACGGCAACCACATTTTAATTTGATTTAAAGTTTTCATTACAGTTTTAAATTGTTCATTTGTGGGTTCTAGTGCCAAAAGTGGGGGCACTTGTTTAAGTTTCTACAAAAATTGTTAACCCTTACAAAAGGGGGCACTTGAGTTAAAGTTATAATTAAAATAGTTGTAGAACTGTTGACCGGGATCGGTAACAGAGTGGTTTATGTTACCGGGCCTGTAGTCCAAAGCCTAGACTAATGATCTGGAGACCGAGTTCAAATCCCACCACGGCAGCTGGGCAAGTTATACTCAGTTCATTAAATAAATCTGGAATTAAAAAGCTACTGCCGGGTTGTCCAAACCTATCTGGTTCACCAATGGCCCTTTAGGGACGGAAATCTGCCACCATTACCCGATATGGCCAATATGAGACTCCAGACGCACATCAATGTGGTTGACTCAACTGCCCGCTGATATAGCCTCACAAGACGCTCAGTTGTGCCAAACCGTTACAAGTAACAATAGGGATAAAACCGGACAGAGCACCCTGCATCGACCTGGGCCCCGCCTCGCACACAAAAAGAGCACACCCAGCCCAGTCCTACTCACCAATATCTGGGGACTTGTGCCAAAATTGGGACTGCAGCGGTTCAAGAAGGCCAACTCCTTCTCGAGGGCAATTAGGGATGGGCAATAAATGCCGGCCTTGTAGCTGACGTCCAAAAGAGAAAAACAATGCGAGAGGTGCGCACCGGAGGGACTGGAGTGCATCATCACCCCCCAGGAACAGAATTTTAATTTGATTTGGCAAGGTTCCAAGTTGGTTTGTAAATTTGTGGGTTTGAGCGCCCTTACCAAAGGGGGACACCTGGCATATAAAGTTATTTTGAAATAGTTGTGGAGCTGTTGAGTGGCTCAGTCAGTCATGTGATGTTCACAAGAATCAATAAAACCCCAGCCAGTTGGGTTCTGGGGATCCACGATGGGGCAGGTGGTTGTGAGCCTGGTGGATGAACTGGTAATGTGTCGTGTGATTGTTAAACCTTTGCTAATAAACCAACTAGTTCTTAATAGCGATGTGTTGCTGTGAATTTTTCAGCAAAGGACCCATGAAGGAAAAACATTACAGGAGGTGGGAAACGTTGATTCCCGGCCCTTACACAGTTCACGTTTGGACAGAGCCAGGCCCTGGTTGTGAGAACTCACCGTGATGGGAAAGTAATCGCGGAAGTAACGCCACACAGCCCAGTTGCGGATCCTTGCCGATCTCCGACCGCCCTTGGCTGGCGTATCGAGGTCCAAGTAGAGCCATCCGGCGTATAAGGCAGCAATATACCAGTAGTCGGTCAGCAGGAGCAGGATGAAGGCGGCCAGACAGCACTGTCCTGGACACAGATAGGACAAGTAGTCAATAGTACCTCTCCCAGTGCCCCTCACGCCCTCTGCAAGGCCACCTCCTGATCTCGTGGCCCCATCATCCCTCTGAACGACCAACCACCCAACTGCCCTTCCTGGCCACTTTCCTCAGGTCCCTCTTCCTTATCGAAACTGTCATCAACACCCCCAGCCCGCACCCCCACAACAAACATCCTTAACCCCTCTGTCCTTCCAAACTACCGCCCCATCTCCACCCTCCAGTGACAGCCGTGGCTCAGTGGGCAGCACTCTCGCCTCGGAGTCACAAGATTGTGGGTTCAAGTCCCACTCCAGGGACTTGAGCACAAAAATCTAGGCTGACACTCCCAGTGCAGTACTGAGGGAGTGCCGCACTGTCGGAGGGGCAGTACTGAGGGAGCGCCGCATTGTCGGAGGGGCAGTACTGAGGGAGTGCCGCACTGTCGGAGGGGCAGTACTGAGGGAGTGCCGCACTGTCGGAGGGTCAGTACTGAGGGAGTGCCGCACTGTCGGAGGGGCAGTACTGAGGGAGCGCCGCACTGTCGGAGGGGCAGTGCTGAGGGAATGCCGCACTGTCGGAGGGGCAGTACTGAGGGAGCCCCGCACTGTCGGAGGGGCAGTCTTTCGGAGAGACATTAAACCGAGGCCCCGTCTGCTCTCTCAGGCGGATGTAAAAGATCCTATGGCACTATTTTGAAGAAGAGCAGGGGGAGTTCTCCCCGGTGTCCTGGGGCCAATATTTATCCCCTCAATCAACATAATAAAAATACAGATTATCCGGTCATTATCACATTGCTGTGTGTGGGAGCTTGCTGTGCACAAATTGGCATTTCCCACATTACAACAGTGACTACACCCCAAAAGTACTTCATTGTCTGTAAAGCGCTTTGAGACGTCCGGTGGTCGTGAAAGGCGCTATATAAATGCAAGTCTTTCTTTTGCGATTCGCCCCACCATCGGTGGCCGTGCCTTCTGTTGCCTGGGCCCCAAGCTCTAGAACTCCCTCCCTAAACCTCTCCACCTCTCTCTCCTCCTTTAAGACCCACCTTTTTGTCCTGTTGCTGCTTGCCCATTTGTTTCTTGTTAGGCCTGTGTAGTGCTTGTGGTGTCTTTCTATGTTAAAGACACAATATAAATGTTGGTGTTTAGAATTGTTGGGGTTTTAGCGAACAACATGTGGTCTGTAGAGGTACCCGGGGCTGGCTGTGACAGCTAGGGTGTGGTGTCAGCTTATCCGCTGCTGAAGCCCTCACCCAAACCTCTAGACTTGACTATTCCAACGCACTCCTGGCTGGCCTCCCAGCTCTCGGTCCGTAGCCCTGTAGGTTACGGCACTTCAGGTGCACATCCAAGTACTTTTTAAATGTGGTGAGGGTTTCTGCCTCTACCACCCTTTCAGGCAGTGAGTTCCAGACCCCCACCACCCTCTGGGTGAAGGCATTTCCCCTCAAATCCCCTCTAAACCTCCCCGCAATTACTTTAAATCTGTGCCTCCTGGTTGTTGACCCCTCTGCCAAGGGAAACAGGTCCTTCCTATCCACTCTATCCAGGTCCCTCATAATTTTATACACCTCAATCAGGTCTCCCCTCAGCCTTCTCTGTTCCAAAGAAAACAACCCCAGCCTATCCAATCTTTCTTCACAGCTACAATTCTCCAGTCCCGGCAACATCCTGGTAAACCTCCTCTGCACCCTCTCCAGTGCAATCATATCCTTCCTGTATTGTGGTGACCGGAACTGCACGCAGTACTCCAGCTGTGGTCTAACCAGTGTTTTATACAGTTCAAGCATAACCTCCCTGCTCTTATATTCTATGCCTCAGCTTATAAAGGCAAATATTCCGTATGCCTTCTTAACCACCTTATCAGCATGGCCTGCTACCTTCAGGGATCTGTGGGCCTGCACTCCAAGGTCCCTCTGTTTCTCTACACTTCTCAGTGTCCTATCATTTATTGTGTAATCCGTGGCCTCGTTAGCCCCTCCCCAAATGCTACACTCCCCCCAACTCAGCTCCAATCGGATGCGGGCACTCACCCCATGCGTTGTGCAATTCACGAGACTAAACATTAAATAGCGATATGGACACCGGTATTTACCAAGCAGGAACACTCTGCTGACAGTATCCTCACTGTGCATTTAGAACATCGGCAGTAATTGTACCGAGATCCCTCGGCTAATTGCGACAAATTGCTTTGCAATGTATATAATATTTACCATCAATTATACTCCTGCAGTTATACCGCAGCCGAACAGATTCGGCAATTAGCCAGCAGGATCCAAGGGAATTCTATGCCCGTAATCCTGTGTCATTCACCTCGGTCACTGCAGATTGGGTGAATGTCAGAGGGTGATGGGGGTGGAAGGGGAGAGGCCCACGGCGACGTTATCAACTTGCAAGGTCCAACGAAAAGAAAGACTTGCATTTATATAGCGCCTTTCAGGACCACCGGACGTCTCAAAGCGCTTTACAGCCAATGAAGTACTTTTGGAGTGTGGTCACTGTTGTAATGTGGGAAACGCGGCAGCCAATTTGCGCACAGCAAGCTCCCACACACAGCAATGTGATAATGACCCAGATAATTAATTTTTTTTAATCTGTAGGTTGAGAGATAAATATTGGCTCCAGGACACAGGGGAGAACTCCCCTGCTCTTCTTCGAAATACTGGCCACGGGATCTTTTACATCCACCTGATAGGGCAGACAGGCCTCGGTTTAACGTCTCATCTGAAAGACAGCACCTCTGATAGTGCGGCACTCCCTCAGTACCGCCCCTCCGACAGTGTAGGGCTCCCTCAGTACTGCACCTCCGACAGTGCGGGGCTCCCTCAATACCGCCCCTTCGACAGTGCGGGGCTCCCTCAGTACTGCCCCTCCGACAGTGTTGGGCTCCCTCAGTACTGCACCTCCGACAGTGCGGCACTTCCTCAATACTGCCCCTCCGACAGTGCGGGGCTCCCTCAGTACTGCCCCTCCGACAGTGCAGCGCTCCCTCAATACTGCCCCTTCGACATTGTAGCGCTCCCTCAGTACTGCCCCTCCGACAGTGCAGTACTCCCTCAGTACTGCCCCTCCGACAGTGCAGCGCTCCCTCAGTACCGCCCCTCCAACAGTGTAGGGTTCCCTCAGTACTGCCCCTCCGACAGTGCAGCGCTCCCTCAGTACTGCCCCTCCGACAGTGCAGTACTCCCTCAGCACTGCCTCTCCGACAGTGCGGGGCTCCCTCAGCACTGCCCCTCCGACAGTGCGGGGCTCCCTCAGCACTGCCCCTCCGACAGTGCGGGGCTCCCTCAGTACTGCCCCTCCGACAGTGCGGGGCTCCCTCAGCACTGCACCTCCGACAGTGCGGGGCTCCCTCAGCACTGCCCCTCCGACAGTGCGGGGCTCCCTCAGTACTGCCCCTCCGACAGTGCGGGGCTCCCTCAGCACTGCCCCTCCGACAGTGCGGGGCTCCCTCAGCACTGCCCCTCCGACAGTGCGGGGCTCCCTCAGCACTGCACTGGGAGTGTCAGACTGGATATTTCTGCTCAAGTCCCTGGAGTGGGACTTGAACCCTCCACCCACTGACTCTGAGGCGAGGGTGCTGCCCACTGAGCCACGGCTGGCATTGGCACAACGCATGGGGTGAGTGTGCTGAGTGATCGGAGCGGCAGCAATGGTGTGGGTAGGGTACATGGGGAGGGGGCGATGCTTGAGGAAGGAAACACGGACTCCAAGGTCCCACTCTCCCTCTACACCTCTCAGTATCCGACCATTTATTGGGTGATCCTTGCCTTGTTAGCCTGTGACCGCCCCTACACTCTCCGTTAACCAGAGGTGGCGTGACACACAGAATCGACCAGTGGCGGGTGAGGTGGGCTACTGGGCTGGAGGGGGCCGTGGGGATGGGTGGCACGAGGCCTTGGAAAGCAAGGCCCCCTGCCAATGAAGGGTCTTTGAGGAGCAGGACCAGTCAGCGCTGCAGGTGGTGACCTGCCTGTTCTCCACCATCAGATTTCACACCGGAACCAGGCCCAGCCCCAAATTGGCAAGTGGGCTGCTCCAGCCCGGGAGGGTGGGGTCGGTCGAGGGAGGGCACAAGCTGTCGCCCCTCCCCATCTCCGTAACCTCCCCCAGCCCCCACAACCCCCTCCCCTCCATGAAATATCTGTGCTCCTCTAATTCTGCCCTCCTGACCATCGCTGATTATAATCGCTCCACCATCGGTGGCCGTGCCTTCTGTTGCCTGGGCCCCAAGCTCTGGAACTCCCTCCCTAAACCTCTCCGCCTCTCTTTCTCCTTTAAGACACTCCTTAAAACCCAGCTCTGTGACCACCCGCGCTAATTTCTCCTGCTGCAGCTCGGTGTCAAATCTTTGTTTTATACCACCCCTGTCAAACACCATGGGACATCTCACTACATTAAAGGCACTATATAAATACAAGGTTTTGTTGTTGGTCCTTTAAAATCTCCTGACTGAGCTCCGCGGCTGGAGGTTACAGAGTCACAGCGGCACGGGGGGAGGAGAGAGAGAGAGAGAGACCTGGGGGGGGAGGAGAGAGAGACCCGGGGGGGGGGGGAGGAGAGAGAGACCCGGGGGGGGGGGGGGGGAGAGAGAGAGAGACCTGGGGGGGGGGGGGGAGAGAGAGAGAGAGAGAGACCTGGGGGGGGGGGGGGAGAGAGAGAGAGAGACCTGGGGGGGGGGGAGAGAGAGAGAGAGAGAGAGACCTGGGGGGGGGAGAGAGAGAGAGAGACCTGGGGGGTGGAGAGAGAGAGAGACCTGGGGGGGGGGGGGGGGAGAGAGAGAGAGAGACCTGGGGGGGGGGGAGAGAGAGAGAGAGACCTGGGGGGGGGAGAGAGAGAGAGAGACCTGGGGGGGGGGGAGAGAGAGAGAGAGACCTGGGGGGTGGAGAGAGAGAGAGACCTGGGGGGGGGGGAGGAGAGAGAGACCCGGGGGGGGGGGGGGGGGAGAGAGAGAGAGACCTGGGGAGGGGGGGAAGAGAGAGACCTGGGGGGGGGGAGAGAGAGACCTGGGGGGTGGAGAGAGAGACCTGGGGGGGGGGGGGGTGGAGAGAGAGACCTGGGGGGGGGGGGTGGAGAGAGAGACCTGGGGGGGGGAGAGAGAGACCTGGGGGGGGGGGGGGAGAGAGAGACCTGGGGGGAGGGGGGAGGGGAGAGAGAGAGAGAGAGACCTGGGGGGGGGGGGGAGAGAGAGACCTGGGGGGGGGGGCGGGGAGAGAGACCTGGGGGGTGGAGAGAGAGACCTGGGGGGGGGGGGGGTGGAGAGAGAGACCTGGGGGTGGGGGGTGGAGAGAGAGACCTGGGGGGGAGAGAGAGACCTGGGGGGGACAGACCAGGGTGTACCGGGGGGGGTCTGTAGGATGGGTCGTGGGTCCGGGGGGGGGGGTCCCGGGAGGGGGGTCCCGGGGTCCGGGGCACTCACCCAGCGCCAGGAAGGACAGCATCCACTGCAGTACCCCCAGGGTCTGCAGCCTGCGCTCCAGGGGCAGGCGGAGCGGAGCGAAGCGGATCCTCATGGTGCGTGAGCCGCGGGAGCCCGGGGGCCGGCTTTATCCCCCGGGAGGGACCGGGCCGGGCCGGCCCGCCCCAGGGCGGGGACAGAGGCAGGGACAGCCCCGCTCCGCTGCGGCACCATCCCCAATCCCGACCTTAGCCCAGCCTCCAAACCCGCCCCGGGCTCCAGTCCCGGTGTTGTCTCCAATCCCAATCCCATTCCTTCCTGACACCAATCCCGATCCCAGTTCCAATTCCTGACTCTCCCTCCTGCTCAGAGCAGGATTCACTCCCAATGTCTCTGTCAGTTTCTGGCTTTTCAGGATGCAGGTTGATCCTCCCTTATCCAGAACTCTCGAGACCTGGCCTGTTCCGGATAAAGGATTTTCCCGGACGAGGGGTGGTCACGTTAAATTGGATGGTACAGGTACTGAGCGAGGGGCTGGCTGACTTGGGGCTAGGAGTGCGGCAGAAAGATCGTGGGTGGGGGGCACAGATCGCGGCGTCAGGCCAGCGATTGCGGGAGTCGACAGCGACAAAGGACTTCAATTGGTTCGGAGTTCTGCGCATGCACCACCCGGTGGCAGGGAACGGTTCTGGATGAGGGGTGGTTCCGGATAAGGGAATTCTGGATAACGCAGGTTCAACCTGTATATGTGACCCAGCCCTTTGCCGCCATGTAGTGTAGTCACTGTTGTAATGTGGGAGGTGCGGTAGCCAATTTGCGCACAGCAAGCTCCCACAAATAGCAATGTGACAATGATCCAGATCATCTGTTTTTGTTATGTTGATTGAAGGATAAATATATGTTCCAGGACACCTAGGAGAACTCCCCTGCTCTTTAAATAGTGCTGCTGGATCTTTTGCGTTCATCTGAGAGAGCAGACGGGGCCTTAGGTTAACGAAAGATGATGAGAATTTAATCTTTCTAAGATGTTAAAAGTTCCCCACCGATGACTGACCTTACATACAGCCATTAAAATGGAGTATGTCTCTGGGAGCGTTCACCGTGTGTTACACTCACTGACCACTGGCGAGGTCAACTCCGCCCACAATCCCAAACTGACAAAACATCCCATTGTACAGTATGATCGCTGTTCCCTAAACGTTCACCTACTTGCTCCATTTAACCCACCTCATTTCCCAGAAACAGACCCAACAATGCCTCCTCCCTCATCGGGACAGAAACATACGGATCAAGAAAGTTCTCTTGAACACACTTCAGGCATTCTTCCCCTTCTCGGCCCTTAACACTATTACCATCCCAGTTCCGAGTAGAGCGCTTGCTTTGGGGAGTCTCATGTCGGGGCATGTGGACAATGTGGCCCGCCCAGCGGAGTTGGTCAAGTGTGGTCAGTGCTTCGATGCTGGGGATGTTGGCCTGGTCAAGGATGCGAATATTGGTGCGTCTGCCCTCCCAGGGGATTTGCAGGATCTTGCGGAGACATCGTTGGTGGTATTTCTCCAGAGACTTGAGGTGTCTGCTGTACATGGTCCGTGTCTCTGAGCCATACAGGAGTCCCACCTGTGACAGAGACTGTAATTCCCGTATTGGACTGTTCAGTCACCTAAGAATTAACTTTTAGAGTGGAAGCAAGTCTTCCTCGATTTCGAGGGACTGCCTATGATGATGATGATACGATCCCAGTCTATATTAGGATAGTTAATGTCCTCCATTATCATTACTTTATACTTCTTGCATCTCTCTGTAATTTCTCAGGAAACTTGCTCCTCTATATCTTTCCCACTATTTGGTGGTCTATAGAATACACCTCGTGATGCTCTCTGCCTCTCCCAATCCTCTGAGTACTTTGTATCCCCTGTCTAATGTTACACCCTGGTGCCCGTCTCCCTGCCAATTAGTTTAAATCCTCCCCAACAGAACGAGCAACCTCCGCCCACCCCCCGCCCCCGGCGAGGATATTGGTCCCAGCCCTGTTGAGGTGCAACCTATCCGGCCTGTACAGGTCCCACCTTCCCCAGAACCGGTCCCAATGCTCCAGGAACCTAAAGCCATCTCCAGCCATGCATGCATATGAATTAGGAACAGGAGTAGGCCATCTAGCCCCTCGAGCCTACTCCGCTCTCCTATTTCTGTACTCGCTAGCACATGGTACCGGGAGTAATCTGGAGAATACTATCTTTGAGGTCCTGCTTTTTAATCTCCTTCCTAGTTACCTAAATTCAGCCCATAGGGCCTCATCCCTCATTCTGTCCATGTCATTGGGACCGATATAGACCACGATCTCCAGCTGTTCACCCTCCTCCCTCAGAATATTCAGCAGCTGCTCCGACACATCCTTAATCCGGGGATGAGGGGGTTGACTTATGAGGAAAGGTTGAGGAGGTTGGGCCTCTACTCATTGGAATTCAGAATAATGAGAGGTGATCTTATCGAAACGTATAAGGTTATGAGGGGGCTTGACAAGGTGGATGCAGAGAGGATGTTTCCACTGATGGGGGAGACTAGAACTAGGGGGCATGGTCTTAGAATAAGGGGCCGCCCATTTAAAACTGAGATGAGGAGGAATTTCTTCTCTCAGAGGGTTGTAAATCTGTGGAATTCGCTGCCTCAGAGAGCTGTGGAAGCTGGGACATTGAATAAATTTAAGACAGAGATAGACAGTTTCTTAAACAATAAGGGATAAGGGGTTATGGGGAGCGGGCGGGGAAGTGGAGCTGAGTCCATGATCGGATCAGCTATAATCATATTAAATGGCGGAGCAGGCTCGAGGGGCCGTATGGCCAACTCCTGCTTCTATTTCTTATGTTCTTATGGCATCAAGGAGACAACATACCATCCTGGAGTCATGTCTGTGGTTGCAGAAACTCCTGCCTGCTCCCCTAACTATTGAATCCCCCACCACTATTGCTCTGCTACTCTTCTTTCTCTCCCCGCCCTCCTGTACAGCTGAGCCACCCGCAGTGTCACACACTTGGCTCTGGCTGCAGAGGAACCATCGCCCTCACCAGCACTCAGAACAGAATAGAGATTGGAGAGTGAGATGGACTCCAGGGACTCCTGCAATACCTGCCTGGTCCTCCTCTTCTGTCTGGCGGTCACCCATTCCCTCTCTGCCCGCTCGCTCTTAAGCTGCAGGACGACCACCTCCAGAAACATTCTGCCCGCGGAGCCCTCGGCCCAACAGATGCACCGCAGTGACTCCAGCCCCCACTCAAGCTCCGAAACCCGGCAAAACAAAGGGGCGTGCTCAATGTGTTTAACTGAAGAGTCGGGGATGAGAAAATAATTCTGCATGTGCAGCAGGCTCGGGGTTGGGGGGAGGTGGTCTCGGGGTCTAGCAATACTTTGAGGGAGACTTCCCCAACGGCCTGGCAGTACTGACAGAGTGGTCTCATAGTCTGCACTTATATTGATGGAGACTTCCAGATTCTGGCCATACTGGGAGGAGTTATAGCCCTCTTCTTTGAGGGGTCTCCCAGGGTGGGCCCATACTGCAATTGGAGCTCAGGTCTGGGTAAACGGGGAGGGTTCCAGGAATACCAGTGAAGATATTTGCGGGAACTCCACTATCTAACATCACTGGAAGAGGAACCATGGGATTTGGAGTATTGGGAGGAAAGTCTCGGGGATTGCAAGCACTGGGAGTAGTTAGCAGACTACAGGAGTACTGGACATACAGTCTATGGGCGACTGAGATAAGAACATCAGAACTAGGAGCAGGAGTCGGCCATTCGGCCCCTCGAGCCTGCTCCGCCATTTAATACCATCATGGCTGATCCAATCATGGACTCAGCTCCACTTCCCTGTCCGCTCCCCATAACCCTCAACTCCCTTATCGCTCATGATGAGAATTTAATCTTTCTAAGATGTTAAAAGTTCCCCACCGATGACTGACCTTACTCACAGCCATTAAAATGGAGTATGTCTCTGGGAGCGTTCACCGTGTGTTACACTCGCTGACCACTGGCGAGGTCAACTCCGCCCACAATCCCAAACTGACAAAACATCCCATTGTACAGTATGATCGCTGTTCCCTAAACGTTCAACTACTTGCTCCATTTAACCCACCTCATTTCCCAGAAACAGACCCAACAATGCCTCCTCCCTCATCGGGACAGAAACATACTGACCAAGAAAGTTCTCTTGAACACACTTCAGACATTCTTCCCCTTCTCGGCCCTTAACACTATTACCATCCCATTTCCGAGTAGAGCGCTTGCTTTGGAAGTCTCATGTCGGGGCATGTGGACAATGTGGCCTGCCCAGCGGGCAGAGATAGGCAGAGATAGTTCTGTCTATCTCTGCCTTAAATATATTCAATGTCCCAGCCTCCACAGCTCTCTGGGGCAGAGAATTCCACAGATTTACAACCCTCTGAGAGAAGAAATTCCTCCTCAGCTCAGTTTTAAATGGGCAGCCCCTTATTCTGAAACTGTGACTCCTAGTTTTAGTTTCCCCCACAAGGGGAAACATCCTCTCTGCATCCACATTGTTGAGATAGGATGCCAGGACCCAGAAGGGCAGAGTAAAATCTGTGACGAGGGATCTTGGGGTCCAGATGGACTGGGAGGCAGGTGTTGGAGCATTGTGGGTCCAGAGTCTGGTACAGTCGGACCAGAGGTGGTGCTGGGGGTGGTAGAGGGAATGGGTTTACTGCATTTTGGTTGGTGTTGGGGATGAATAGGGTCTGTCAACTCTGTGGGCAAGGGGGCAAGTGTTCACGTCTCAGGACATGATACTGCCTGAGTTGCTGAGTATTTCCAACAGCTCAAGCTGTCATTTCAGATTTGCAGCATCGACTTGCAGAGGGAAACATAGAAACATAGAAAGTAGGTGCAGGAGTAGGCCATTCGGCCCTTCGAGCCTGCACCACCATTCAATAAGATCATGGCTGATCATTCCCTCAGTACCCCTTTCCTGCTTTCTCTCCATACCCCTTGATCCCTTTAGCCGTCAGGATCATATCTAACTCCCTCTTGAATATATCCAATGAACTGGCATCAACAACTCTCTACGGCAGGGAATTCCACAGGTTAACAACTCTCTGAGTGAAGAAGTTTCTCCTCATCTCAGTCCTAAATGGCCTGCCTCTTATCCTAAGACTATGTCGCCTGGTTCTGGACTTCCCCAACATCGGGAACATTCTTCCCGCATCTAAACTTTCCAGTCCCGTCAGAATCTTGTATGTTTCTATGAGATCCCCTCTCATCCAGTGAATAAAGGCCCAGTCGATCCCGTCTCTCCTCATATGTCAGTCCAACCATCCCTGGAATCAGTCTGGTGAACCTTCGCTGCACTCGCTCAATAGCAAGAACGTCCTTCCTCAGATTAGAAGACCAAAACTGAACACAATATTCCAGGTGAGGCCTCACCAAGGCCCTGTACAACTGCAGTAAGACCTCCCTGCTCCTATACTCAAATCCCCTCGCTATGAAGGCCAACATACCATTTGCCTTCTTCACCGCCTGCTGTACCTACATGCCAACTTTCAATGACTGATGAACCATGACACCCAGGTCTCGTTGCGCCTCCCCTTTTCCTAATCTGCCGCCATTCAGATAATATTCTGCCTTCGTGTTTTTGCCCCCAAAGTGGATAACCTCACATTTATCCACATTATACTGCATCTGCCATGTAAGGAAGACACAGAAGGAAGGATGTATCTCAGACTGCCCCTTTCTGGCCGGGATATCCGGGATGGAATCATCCTCCTGTGGTACGAGTGACCACAATCCCAATTCCCCTTTCATCATTAATCCCACTCCTTCCCTTCCCTCTGTTACTGACCGTCACAACATCCTCTTGGCCACGATGCTGAAATAAAAGTTACCACAAAGCAAACTTTCCAATCCAACTTTAAATGTATATTTTTCCAATATGGCATCAACAAATCAACTCATCGCCCTTTTGCATTCCCTTTGCGACTGTCGTGTGTGCCTTTGCCTATCCTACTGATGTCACGCAGTGCTACCCCAGTGGCTGCAGCAAGGCTGCTTGAAGGCTGCTGACTTTCAGTGGGGGACATTGCAAATGGCCTTGCTGGTCCATCTTGAGGAGCTGATGTGTGGGAGTGTGCGATCGAGTGACGGTGTCTATTTTTCTTCTTCATCTTCACTCTCCTCTCCATCTTCTTAGTCAACCACTGGCTGGGCAGGCTGCATTTCTTGGGTGTGTGAAATGAGGAAGGCACAAGGGTGGAGTTGGGATGAGGGGAGGGCCAGAAGGAGGATAATGTTTGAGGATAGCAGCATCTTGTATCCTTTCAGCCCCGCCGCTGGTTAAGGGCTCAGCCATGCCCCTGCCAAGAATGGTCAGCACCGTCTTCTCCAAGCGGGTGAGGTGTGGCTAGATGGGAGATGTGCCTCGTGATTGGTGCAGATTGTTGATAGGTGAGTGATTGGGGGGGGGCATTCATGCATTGAGCAGTATGTGAGGCGAGTGGTGCAGTTGGTAGGAGACGGCTTTTGAAGATGCATTCATTGACCTTGGACACTGGAGCCAGGCAGTGGAGGTGAAAGTATTGGCAGTGATGGCCTCGATAACGTGCTCCCACATCGTTCTTTGTGGTGGGCCTCTTGGTCCCTGTGGGTAGAGGACCTCTCTTGCTGCGTGCGAGACCCTGGGAGCCCCGTCCCTGGCTTGCTGAGCCATTCGTTTTAATGCATGTAGTGTATTTGCTTCATGGGTTCTATTCACAGCTGCCCATTTGCTGTGAAGAACCAGCTGGCTTATGAGCACAGGTTTAACAATCAAACTGAACGCAACCGGTTCACCCACCAGCCTCACAACTGCACGACTCATCGTGGGGAACCTAGACTCAACGAGCCGGGGTTTTATTTAGCCTTGCGAACATCACGTGATTGGCTAAGCCACTCACAGTGCAACAGCTTCACAGGCCTGTCAGCATGCTCACGGGCACAGAAGCACTTTCCCCATGTTTTTGAGCTTCTGAAGGGAATTCAGCAATCAGAGCTGAAGACTCCCATTTGGGATTTCGTTTTAATGTTAATTTTTTTTAAATGGCAGTAAGGGCTGGAAACACCACTTGATTTTACTTCATTTAATTTTATTAGTTCAGAAGGCGTTACCCTTTCAATTGCCCACGATGACGAGCAAACTCTATTGCCACATTTCCAGAGGCTGTTGGAGGCTGGAATGTCATTTCTCGACGGGAACCTCACCACCAATGCCACCAGGAAAGTGTTACAAGCGTTACAAGTTAGCGCTGGGCTAACCCCCCCAGTGCAATACAGGCCGAGGTGCTGGGGGATGCAGAATTGAGGGGCTACAAGCACCCCCGCTGTCATTACAGCGTGACAAGTTTACATAGACAATTCCCATTATAAATGCGAACATAGGAAGTAGTGATGGAAAAAACTGACACAGAGCAGCACAGACCTGAGATTTTATTTATTATACTTCTAGACAGATGGAGAACATGTGTTGCAGGATGAACATGTCCTACAGGCTGATTGCAAGGACACAATCCCCCCTGTCACAGCCTCCCCTCTATCCCAGTTGAGAATATTGCCACCCAACAGGGAACATCCCTGACTGACAGCTTTTATTTCATCAGCAGACAGAACATAGTCCCACAGGTGCACATCCGCCTGTTCTCCGACAAAGGATTGCTTCTCCTCAAAGCTGCCTCCCAAGCTGTCCTGGTCCTGACCTATCATCACGACAACTGGTTGAGCGATGGTATGATCTCGTGCTAGGAACTTTGTCAGTGTTGGCCTGCCATTTATCCAGAACGCAGTCTGCCCTGTCGCTGAATCCCAGGTCACGCAGAGGTGTTGCACGAGAGCGTCCAGCGTGGGAAGCTTGAAGTAAGTGACGTTGTCCTTGAGGTAAAAGGAGTACCTGCCATCTTGTTCCCGCCACATGTGCACTTCATTCGGGGTGCTCGACGAAGCGTAGGAGAACAGAATGACATCACGGCCATCCACTTCTTCAGACGCCAAGCGCATGCAGAGTGTCAGGGCATGGAGGTTCTGGTACTCCAAGGGGACCAGCTTCACGTAATTGCTGTTGGATTTTTGCAGGAAAACTGCTCTTTTCTGCCAAAGTCCTGCAAGGAAAAGAACAGGTCACAACCGCCATACCGAGCTGGAATTGTAAATTGTCACTGGGGTCCTGGGAGGGCAGGACTGTCGTATGAGGGTCGACTGGGCCTGTATTCACTCGCGTTTAGAAGAATGAGAGGGGATCTCATTGAAAGGTATAAAATTCTGACGGGGTTGCACAGACTGGATGCGGGGAGGATGTTTCCCTGGGGCGGGGAGGATGTTTCCCCGGGCTGGGAAGTCTAGAACAAGGGGTCACAGTCTCAGGATACGGGGTAGAAAATTTCGGAGCGAGATGAGGAGAAATGTTTTCACTCAGATGGAGGTGAACCTGTGGAATTCTCTACCACAGAAGGCTGTGGAGGCCAAGTCACTGAATATATTTAAGAGGGAGATAGATAGATTTCTGGACACAAAAGGCATCAAGGGGTATGGGGAGAAAGGGGGAATATGGTGTTGAGATAGAGGATCAACCATGATCATATTGAATGGTAATGGCCCACTACTGCTCCTATTTTCTATGTTTCTATGTCACAGTGATTCTGTTTCTAGCCACGTATACTGGCGCTGTACCGCAGAATGGACCCCGCAGTGCTGCTGCTATTTAATGGTACATTCCCGCTGGTGCGGCCGAGATTTCAGATCCCACCCGGTTTGCTCCTGATATATCGGCTAGCCCCGGAGAGTGCTAGGACTGTTCCTGAAACTGATTAAGTCAGGTAATATGTGGCCTGTAAGTTGCAACAGCCTTTTAATGGCTGCTGATCCCTGGATTTTCTGCCCCTGCCCCTATATCAATAATTGAAACATTGTCGGCAACTCAGGCCTTCGAACCTCTTCTGGCCTCCTTTTAAATCATGGCTGATCTGCACCTCAACTCAATCATTGACCCTTGACACCCTTAGCTAACAGCACATCTATCGAATCTCAGTCCTGAAAATGTCAATTGGCCCAGCACCCCCAGAATTTCCTCTGCTTGTATACATAGAGCACCATGTATAATGAAAGTCTCTGCACTGTTTAGTAACTTATAAAGAAATATAAATGTATCCCCTCTGTTTCGTGTACTGCTTTCATCTGCATAGTGCTTCATGTAATGTGATTTACGGAATATACTAAACTGTACCTTGAAATGAAATGCACGCTAGTGCATTGTATGGAACTGCTGTCAGCATCTAAACCAATTGTATGGAATGGCTGACCGCAAGGTACTGAACTATTTTCCAATGTATTGTGGAAATTTTATATGAATAAAGTATATTTTTGAAAAAAAAAGCACTCGGTGCTTGTGGGAAAACGGGTGGGGGGATTATATCCTAATTATATTCGTGGAATGATCACAGGGCTCCACAATGTTATAGACATCCTTGTTGTGTGAAGTCTTGAGACAATCCAGTGCTCCCTCAGCCATTCAAGCCAAAAAACACGGAACCGCCCTTAACATTTGCAGCCAGCTATTGATGACGAGAGCCGAAGGAAATCACAGGACCTGAAGAGAATTAGATTAACTTGGGCAAAGGAATGATGAAAGGGAAGAGACGTGAGTTCACAGTAAAACAGGTGCAGCAAAAGGGGACCGAAAGAGAATGGGTGAAGGGGCACAGAGTATATTGGGACCAGGGCCACAGTATAATGGGTAAAAGGGCAAGTGAACAGAATGGAGCACAGGTAGGGGAAGTGAATCAGTGTAGAGTCAGGACATGTAGCAGACCAGAGCAACACCAGCACAGGGAAAGGGCACCAGAACAGAATGGTGTGGAAAATGGGGACCGAGGTGTACAGCAAAAAAAGGACCAGAATAAAACAGATACAGGGAAAGGGGATTAGAGTAGAATGGGAACAGGGAAAGGGGATCCAGATTAGAATGGGAACAGGGAAAGGGGATCCAGATTAGAATGGGAACAGGGAAAGGGGATTAGAGTAGAATGGGAACAGGGAAAGGGGATTAGAGTAGAATGGGAACAGGGAAAGGGGATGTCGCTCGCAACGCCAGCATTTATTGCCCCACGAGAAGGTGGTGGTGAGCTGCCTTCTTGAACTGCTGCAGTCCTTGTGGGAAAGGTCCGAGTTGACTTTTTGTCAAATGGTTTGGTACTGAGCGGCTCACTGGGCCATTTCAGAGGGGCAGCTCAGAGAAAACCTCATTGCTGCTGATCACTTACAGGCCAGACCAGGTAAAGGCAACAGATTTCCTTCCTCGAAAGGACGTTAGTGAACCCGATGGGGTTTTACGACAATCCAAATAGATTCATGGTCGCCATTACTGACACTAGCTGTCATAATCCAAATTTATTTTGTTGAAATTAAATTCGTTAGCTGCTGCGCTAGGATTTCAGCTCATGACACCATGTCACTAGTGCAGGCCTTGGGATTGCTCGTCCAGTAATTTAACCAGGATGCCATCATTCCCGGTAAAATGGAAAAGGAAACCACAGTACAAAGGATGGGAGTGGAAAGTGAGCGGGAGTGGAAAGTGAGCGAGAGTGGAGCAGCATTTACAAGGAATGCAGATTCAGAGTCGAATGGGAACAGGGAAAGGGACCACAGTAGACTGATGCACCCTGCCCCCACCCAATTTTCTTAAAGTCGCAGTTCAAGGTAGTCCAGTCACTGAACATCATAGGCAGTCCCTCGGAATCGAGGGAGACTTGCTTCCACTCTAAAAGTGAGTTCTCAGGTGACTGAACAGTCCAATGTGGGAACCACAGTCCCTGTCACAGGTGGGACAGACAGTGGTTGAGGGAAGGGGAGGGTGGGACTGGTTTGCCGCACGCTCCTTCCGTTGCCTGCGCTTGGTTTCTGCACGCTCTCGGCGACGAGACTCAAGGTGCTCAGCGCCCTCCCGGATTCACTTCCTCCACTTAGGGTGGTCTCTGGCCGGGGACTCCCAGGTGTCAGTGGGGATGCTGCATTTTATCAGGGAGGCTTTGAGGGTGTCCCTGTAACGTTTCCTCTGCCCACCTGGGGCTCGCTTGCTGTGTAGGAGTTCCGAGTAGAGTGCTTGCTTTGGGAGTCTCGTGTTGGGCATGCAGACGATGTGGCCTGCCCAGCGGAGCTGGTCAGTGCTTCGATGCTGGGGATGTTGGCCTGGTCGAGGACGCGAACGTTTGTGTGTCTGTCCTCCCAGGGGATTTGCAGGATCTTGCGGAGACATCGTTGGTGGTATTTCTCCAGCGATTTGAGGGGTCTACTGTACATGGTATATGACAAGTTCACAGCTGAAAGTGCTGGGAGCAAAGTGCACCTCCGGCAATGCAGCGCTCCCTCGGCACTGCGCTGGAGGGTCAGCTGATTTGCATGCTCTCGTCCTGGAGAGGGGCCTCGAACCCACAGCCACCCTTACCCAGACCCAGGCTGATCAGACCCGTGCATTGCACTGTGCTTCTATGTGGCTCATGGTCTGCAGGGCTCTAGTGATACCCGCCCTCCTGTATGGCTCAGAGACATGGACCATATACAGCAGACACCTCAAATCACTGGAGAAATACCACCAACGATGTCTCCGCAAGATCCTGCAAATCCCCTGGGAGGACAGACACACCACCGTTAGCGGCCTTGACCAGGCCAACATCCCCAGCATCGAAGCACTGACCACACTCGACCAGCTCTGCTGGGCAGGCCACATTGTCCGCATGCCTGACACGAAACTCCCAAAGCAAGCGCTCTACTCGGAACTCCTATACAGCAAGCGAGCCCCAGATGGGCAGAGGAAATGTTACAAGGGACACCCTCAAAGCCCCCCTGATAAAGTGCAACATCCCCACCGACACCTGGGAGTCCCTGGCCAAAGACCGCCCTAAGTGGAGGAAGTGCATCCGGGAGGGCGCTGAGCACCTCGAGTCTCGTCGCCGAGAGCGTGCAGAAACCGAGCGCAGGCAGCGGAAGGAGCATGCGGCAAACCAGTCCCACCCTCCCCTTCCCTCAACCACTGTCTGTCCCACCTGTGACAGGGACTGTGGTTCCTGTATTGGACTGTTCAGTCACCTGAGGACTCACTTTTAGAGTGGGAGCAAGTCTTCCTCGATTCCGAGGGACTGACTACGATGATGATGTGTCTAATGGGGTTGTACAGACTATTACTTACCAGCGGTCGCCCCAGGGGAAACCAGAATCAGCACCATTGGGATGATTATAGCCTTCATCATGGTCATCTGGGCATGAAAGAGAAGAGAATACACTTGGATAAGTGCAGTAAATGAAGCCACAAGCTAACAAAGGTCCTCACAACATAAGGCATCGGTAACGGACCACACGTCATCCCTCGCTCTCTCACGCTGTGTTTCAGTAGGTACAGTTAAGATCTCTATGGACCTTGGTCTCCTTGCAGAAGTCGGGAAGCAGACGGAGTCTCAGCTGTTGACACCGAAACTATTGGAATAACTTTGTCCCGGCTCCGTCCCATGGTTCGAGTTCAGAGTCGGGTAAAAGCGCGAAGACCTCAAAGAACCTATGGCAAAAACATAAGGGTGAGTTGAATTAACTCGCACTGAGCTCATGAAGTTGCTGTTTACCTTGTTCGTTCGCAGTGTGTCTCTTCCAAAGGAACAGAGCCTGTTTTTGATAACATGGTCAGCTGATTCTCCGAAAACAAACTTGGGTTTGAAAATCAAAATCCACCTTGACTGGCTTTGCACAATATTTGAACAATCACTTTGCTCCTTGCTTGTAGATAAGGTTCTTTCACAACAGAAATGCACAATAAAATGGAGGCCTTGATAAGTAAACCCTGTCTCCACTATGTCACTGGGCCAACAATTAGCCTTTAATTACCCGATCAAACAGCAGAGAACACATTGGGTTCCCACCACATTCTTGTCCAGTCCTAAATGCTGTACATATTTCACACGCTGACTATTGCATTTGGTCCAAAACTCATAATCAGACTTAGTTACAACTTAATTGCATGGATGAACACAGCAATTAACAAAGAGTCTACGGTGAGAATGATTTGAGGATGTATGGTATTCCTGAGAACCTTGTGGGACGAATAGAAAGTATCTGTAACAAGTCCCTGAGCACTGCTAAAGTGGTTAGGAAATGGTTTAGATCAACAGAATAGTTTTAGATTAAGAGTTGGGGTAAAACACAGATGCACACAGCCAGCTAATTTATTTAATTTCATACAGTCCCCACCATTTACACTTTGTTAAATTCATTCCTGGGTTATTGCCCATCCCTAATTGCCCCTTGAGAAGGTGGTGGTGAGCCCCCTTCTTGAACCGCTGCAGTCCGTGTGGTGAAGGTGCTCCCACAGTGCTGTTAGGGAGGGAGTTCCAGGATTGTGACCCAGCGACGATGAAGGAACGGCCGATATATTTCCAAGTCAGGATGGTGTGTGACTGGGAGGGGAACGTGGAGGTGGTGGTGTTCCCATGGACCTGCTGCCCTTGTCCTTCTAGGTGGTAGAGGTCGCGGGTTTGGGAGGTGCTGCCGAAGAAGCCTTGGCGAGTTGCTGCAGTGCATCTTGTAGATGGTGCACACTGCAGCCATGGTGCGCCGGTGGTGGAGGGAGTGAATGGTGCACACTGCAGCCAGGGGGCGCCGGTGGTGGAGGGAGTGAATGTTGAAGGTGGTGGGTAGAGTGTCGATCAAGTGGCTGCTTTGTCCTGGATGGTGTCGAGCTTCTCGAGTGTTGTTGGAGCTGCACCATCCAGGCAAGTGGGGAGTGTTCCATCACACTCCTGACTTGTGTCTTGTAGATGCTGGAAAGGCTTTGGGGAGTCAGGAGGTGAGACACTGGCCGCAGAATACCCAGCCTCTGACCTGCTCTTGCTGCCACAGTATTTATGTGGCTGGTCCAGTTAAGTTTCTGGTCAATGGTGACCCCCAGGATGTTGATGGTGGGGGATTCGGCGATGGGAATGCCATTGAATGTCAAGGGGAGGTGGTTAGACTCTCGCTTGTCGGAGATGGTCATTGCCTGGCACTTGTGGGGCACCTTGACACCGTCTTCGTTTATCACAGACAGCCGCCTATATTGGCCATTACCATAGGCATCAATTACAAGGGCGCTGCTTAAACCGTAATAAGCCCAGCAACTATTTTGGGGGAGGCTCAAGCACCTCGTTAGATTGTGATTACCTGTCAATAAGTCCTTTCAGGCAGTTTACGCTGGTTCCCCTGGCCTCTAGAACTCTTTTTGAGTGCTGCTTTCAAACAAATGGTGAACATAGGGTACGGTAGTATAGTGGTTATGTTACAGTAGTAATCCAGACCCTAGTCTAATGATCCAGAGACGTGAGTTCAAATCCCACCAAGGCAGCTGGGGAATTTGAATTCAGTTAATTTAATAAGTCTGGATTAAAAAGCGAGTATCCAATAATGGTGACCCTGAAACTACCGGGTTGTCGTCTAAACCCATCTGGGTCACCAATGTCCTTTAGGGAGGGAAATCTGCTGCCCTTACCCGGTCTGGCCTATACGTGACTCCAGACCCACGGAAAGGCGGTTGAAACATAGAAACATAGAAACATAGAAAATAGGTGCAGGAGTAGGCCATTCGGCCCTTCTAGCCTGCACCGCCATTCAATGAGTTCATGGCTGAACATTCAACTTCAGTACCCCATTCCTGCTTTCTCGCCATACCCCTTGATCCCCCTAGCAGTAAGGACCTCATCTAACTCCTTTTTGAATATATTTAGTGAATTGGCCTCAACAACTTTCTGTGGTAGAGAATTCCACAGGTTCACCACTCTCTGGGTGAAGAAGTTCCTCCGCATCTCGGTCCTAAATGGCTTACCCCTTATCCTTAGACTGTGACCCCTGGTTCTGGACTTCCCCAACATTGGGAACATTCTTCCTGCATCTAACCTGTCTAACCCCGTCAGAATTTTATATGTTTCTATGAGGTCCCCTCTCATTCTTCTGAACTCCAGTGAATACAAGCCCAGTTGATCCAGTCTTTCTTGATAGGTCAGTCCCGCCATCCCGGGAATCAGTCTGGTGAACCTTCGCTGCACTCCCTCAATAGCAAGAATGTCCTTCCTCAGGTTAGGAGACCAAAACTGTACACAATACTCCAGGTGTGGCCTCACCAATGCCCTGTACAACTGTAGCAACACCTCCCTGCCCCTGTACTCAAATCCCCTTGCTATGAAGGCCAACATGCCATTTGCTTTCTTAACCGCCTGCTGTACCTGCATGCCAACCTTCAATGACTGATGTACCATGACACCCAGGTCTCTTTGCACCTCCCCTTTTCCTAATCGGTCACCATTCAGATAATAGTCTGTCTCTCTGTTTTTACCACCAAAGTGGATAACCTCACATTTATCCACATTATACTTCATCTGCCATGCATTTGCCCACTCACCTAACCTATCCAAGTCGCTCTGCAGCCTCACAGCATCCTCCTCGCAGCTCACACTGCCACCCAACTTAGTGTCATCCGCAAATTTGGAGATACTACATTTAATCCCCTCATCTAAATCATTAATGTACAGTGTAAACAGCTGGGGCCCCAGCACAGAACCTTGCGGTACCCCACTAGTCACTGCCTGCCATTCTGAAAAGTACCCATTTACTCCTACTCTTTGCTTCCAGTTCTCAATCCATGTCAGTACACTACCCCCAATCCCATGTGCTCTAACTTTGCACATCAATCTCTTGTGTGGGACCTTGTCGAACGCCTTCTGAAAGTCCAAATATACCACATCAACTGGTTCTCCCTTATCCACTCTACTGGAAACATCCTCAAAAAATTCCAGAAGATTTGTCAAGCATGATTTCCCTTTCACAAATCCATGCTGACTTGGACCTATCATGTCACCTCTTTCCAAATGCACTGCTATGACATCCTTAATAATTGATTCCATCATTTTACCCACTACCGATGTCAGGCTGACCGGTCTATAATTCCCTGTTTTCTCTCTCCCTCCTTTTTTAAAAAGTGGGGTTACATTGGCTACCCTCCACTCCATAGGAACTGATCCAGAGTCAATGGAATGTTGGAAAATGACTGTCAACGCATCCACTATTTCCAAGGCCACCTCCTTAAGTACTCTGGGATGCAGTCCATCAGGCCCTGGGGATTTATCGGCCTTCAATCCCATCAATTTCCCCAACACAATTTCCCGGCTAATAAGGATTTCCCTCAGTTCCTCCTCCTTACTAGACCCTCTGACCCCTTTTATAACCGGAAGGTTGTTCGTGTCCTCCTTCGTGAATACCGAACCAAAGTACTTGTTCAATTGGTCCGCCATTTCTTTGTTCCCCGTTATGACTTCCCCTGATTCTGACTGCAGGGGACCTACATTTGTCTTTACTAACCTTTTTCTCTTTACATATCTATAGAAACTTTTGCAATCCGTCTTAATGTTCCCTGCAAGCTTCTTCTCATACTCCATTTTCCCTGCCCTAATCAAACCCTTTGTCCTCCTCTGCTGAGTTCTAAATTTCTCCCAGTCCCCAGGTTCGCTGCTATTTCTGGCCAATTTGTATGCCACTTCCTTGGCTTTAATACTATCCCTGATTTCCCTTGATAGCCACGGTTGAGCCACCTTCCCTTTTTTATTTCTATGCCAGACAGGAATGTACAATTGTTGTAGTTCATCCATGCGGTCTCTAAATGTCTGCCATTGCCCATCCACAGTCAACCCCTTAAGTATCATTCGCCAATCCATCTCAGCCAATTCACGCCTCATACCTTCAAAGTTAGCCTTCTTTAAGTTCTGGACCATGGTCTCTAAATTAACTGTTTCATTCTCCATCCTAATGCAGAATTCCACCATATTATGGTCACTCTTCCCCAAGGGGCCTCGCACAACGAGATTGCTAATTAATCCTTTCTCATTACATAACACCCAGTCTAAGATGGCCTCCCCCCTAGTTGGTTCCTCGACATATTGGTCTAAAAAACCATCCCTTCCAGTACTTTGATTTTAGTTTGTAGTTGGTGGTAGAGCTTTACGGATTGACCCACTCTGAGCCTCAGTTCTCGTAATACTTCGGTTCGATGTGGGATAGGAACCTGATCTGGCTCGTCATAATCCTGCAAATGATCATGGAGCTGATCGGTTACCTCAATAACTTCAGACTTCCGGCGCCTAACCTGGGTGATATGCCCGATCGCGACAGGTCGTAGTGGCGTAAAGCAAAAGTTTGGTTGTGGTATAGGGCACTGCAGGTCATTATACTGGTATGAACGCTCTGTGGTAGAGACGCAGTATCTTCCCTTCCCTCCGTAGCCTGCCCTCGCGAAGTGCCTGTGTGCGGGCACTATTTCTAGTACACACCCGTCGGTTCGGTTAAATCCGCACTCGTCTAGCTCACCTCGGCCTACCGGGTGGGGGCATACTGTGATCTCCCCCCTTTTGCTTGCAATCTGCTAGGGAAATCCCGGTAAGTATGTTGTTTCGACGAACGGCGGATGTAGTGGTCGGGTAGTAGCGTATGGAGACATTTTCCTGTATTACTCCGATATTCTCTAGTTGGTATAGGGGGAATGGCCCTGAGTCCGGCGTGGCTATAGGGATCATCAGGACTATCCCTATCCCGGTATTCCTACTCATCTGGCAATCTGGAATCGCTGGGTATACTCGGATCAGTCCCTTCAGAGTACAATTATCCAGTGTCCCCCTCTGGTTAGCCAACTGAGCTAAATGTGAACTGTCTATCCAATCGGGTACTTCCCCGCGTTGGATCTGGTCGAGATTGTGGCGGATCTGTCCCACCTTCCACAGACCATAAGCTTGACAGAGTTGCCCCTGTCTTTGCTTTCCTGTATCTTCTTTTTCTCTATCAATGAGGTGATTGATGGTTTTGGCATGAGCTTCCAGGACTGAGATGCCATCCAACTGGATTTCGGCACCCTCCTTTCCTAGGTTGGCTTGGTCTTCCTGGTTTTGCTCCACCCTCTCCAATAACCCCTTCATCACTCCTCTAAGCTGTTCCACCCTCTCATTTAACCCTTGTATATCTATCGAGTTCACTACGGAGGTCCCTGTATTGAAAACGGTAACAATATCATTAACTATTTCCCTCTTCATGCTGGGGGCTTACCCCTGTCCCCGGAACTTACTGGCACCCATTGCATTCGGCAGCCTGCTGCATTACAACTTTACTTAATACATTGTACATTTTCCTTGACTGTTCTGTACAGTATTCCGGCATCTGGATGCCTGAAATATTGATCAGGACAGGCACAATTTCATGTTTAACATTATCATACAATAATTCCCCTTCGTTGTACATTACAATCCCATTTTCTGGTCCCTTAGTAGTTATGGGACAAGGCAGTTCCTCGGGCAATGTAGTGGTTCTTATGGGGCGCAGTGTTGGAGAGGGTGAGAAACATACATACAATGATATTGCAGCCGCCCCCACCTCCTCGTAATACCCACACAGCCCCACTCCCTTCTTGCGGATGACCGATTGCTGGGATTGTCCCGGAGGCGCGCAAATTATGCCGAAAGTACATTCATCGGGCCCTTTGACATCCCTCCGTTTAATGCAGCTCCTCCTTATACCCATGGAGCACTGTACACATACCCGGTTCTTATTAGGATTCTTATTAGAATTCACTTGTAACCATGCATTAAAATAAGTCCTGTCCTTGCTCCAGTCCTTGGCTGCTGGGATGCACATTCTGTCCGTTAAATTAAACAAGACTCCATAGTTCATGTAGTTGTTTATTTCCAGCGTGCTCTGCTGTCCGTCGGTGTTGCCCAGGGTACGTGCATGTCGCAGGGCTATCCATATTACGAGTAGCGCCGTTCGTATTCCCATTCCGGTAAGTATTATCTGTCATTTTAAACAGACGGCCTGGTCATCACCAAGGGTTAAGTTTTTTGCTCTACGAGTGTCCCTGTCACCCTGCAAAATCAGAAGCACAAGGTTACAATCGAACCATTTCGAGTTGAATCTGTGGGGCGTGCGCCCGTGTCTTTACCCACTTAAATATTACCCAAACTCCTATTATGACCAAGGCCAAAGCTATTCCTCCAAACATCGCTGTCTGCTTTACCGTTAGGTTGGGTTTGTGGACTACACCTACCCACCGTGGGGTACATTGGCTCTATTGCCAGAGGTGATGGTGCTATGGCTGCGCACTGCACTATCCGTCTAGTCCTGTTATCTCTTCCAGCCTGTTTATCTTAGCTTTTAACTCCTCAATTTCTTTTATTGAGTATCTATTTCTTTATTGTATCAGGCAAGTATTATTACATAAGCTAGTTCTGTTTTTATTTTTGTTTCCTCTGTTAGGTGAGTCTTTTTTTTCTATTAAGAAATCCAAATTAATAATGTTCAGTATAAAACTCCAATGTTTTCTTAACTTCTAATTCAAGTACTTGCCAAAGAATTTTTTTTTTAATTGTTTTAAAACGAGACCACACATACAATAGCAATTTTGTTTACTGAAATTCAATTCTGTTTTTTTTTAATTTCTCTCTTTCTCCTCGTTATCTTCAAAACCCTCCTGCTTGTTTAGACTGTTCGGGACTTTTTTTGATAAACACTGTCCATTTTGGAAATCTTTTCAAACTGCATTGAAACTTTCTCATAATTTAAAATTCGAATCCATGTAGAGCATTTTTTACCTATTCCAATTTTTTTTCCTTCTAATTAAACCAATATCTTTTTCACAGCAAACATCAATTAGTATTTAGTAAGTTATGTCTTTTTCCATTTAGTCTGTTACATCTTTTTTTTTCTTTCTTCAAATTAGGTTTTGTATTTTACACGGAGGGTTCGTAACTCCATAAAGTTGTTAATTTAAAATAATTTGTTTACTTTCAAAGTGGCGTCTTTATTTTTTTCTTTTTCTCCATAACTGGAATGGAGTCCAGCTTTGAGAGTTTGAGGGCTGCCTTTCGTTATCTCAAAATGCTCCAGTTTCAAAGTCGTTACTAAAGCTTGCTGTTTTTAGCATTTTCCAAAAGTCCCTTTTACACCTTCGCAGATAGCTCGCCACTCGCCCAGAAGTTTGACCTGATCAGATTTAATTTAATAATTTTTTTTTGAATCCACCTCAGTATTTTCTGTGCCTTCTCTGAATATCTCAAAATCCCAATTCAAACTTTGTAATTTCAATCTTTATTTAAAACTTTTTTTTTTTTGCTAGAAGCTCTTTTTTTTAAAGCATTCTTTATCTTATTCCGAGACTAAATTTATGTCCTTCAACCCAATCAATCATTGCATGTTTTCTTTCGGCAGGTAAGTGAGCGTGTCAAATAAATCTTTTGCTCAACAAACCTATCCTTTATACATTTGTTTACTTTCCTAGCTCCGTAACTTATCATCCGAATAAATCCACACCTGCGTTTCTAGCTTAAATGTCTTAAAACTTCCCACATACAAGACAACACTACAAAGGGTTAGCTAAAATAAACAGACACTTGCATTCCTCTTCCAACCAGGCTTTCAGAAAAATTTATTCCGCAGTCACAAAATCACACAGGGACTCTCACTCAACGACCAGACATTTACAACAGTCTCTCTTCTTTCCTATTAATTTTTGGATCCATGACCTTTCAGGGAATTCGTAGTTTTATCTAAATAATTCCTCACATAACTTTTGTAGTGGACTACCGGTATTGTTTTTTTTTCCGTTCCTTCACCCACCATTCCCGTTGGGCTGCTGGCAGGTCCCACCCTGCTCTAATCATTTTCTCCATTAGTTTCTTTTGCTTTTCCGCCAGATGCGGGTAAGGGACCCTTCTGATCCCCACTCGAGTTTACTTCCTTTCATGGCCATTCCTGGGTAGGACTAGTACCGTTAGGAATCTACTCTCAGAGGTCCGCTTTCTACCTAGCGTAACTTGTAGTAAACCGTCTCCTAGCTACTGTCAGGTCACAAGTTCTGCTGTTACACAGACTTATACAATTCTTAAAAACGCGTTTAAGCAATTCCCGCAGTGCTTACGTTAACCTTAACGACCACCTACCACCGCTCAGCCCGTTGGTCCGACCCTGTTCACAGGTTTGGATTCCGTTAGCCGCTGTACACTGCTTGGTTCTACCCCGGGGTATATCAAATTACACTACTGGGTCCGGAAGATGTCTCTCGGTATTACGATCCCACGGTCTAAGTGTGTTCCCTACGTCTACTTGGTTCCTGGCCGTCACGTGGGACAAAAGTCCTCTTAATTCAGGCTCAGACTAGGCGTTTGAGATATTAGACCGTCTCCTTGTGTCGATCAACCAGCTTCCACCTTCCGCACCCTTTATACTTAAAAATTGTTTTTTATACTCACCCGGGTTTTTCCAAGGGCGTCCAGCGACTCCGGGAAATCCCGTCGACTACGCCACTGTTAGCGTTAGTGTTTTCTCAGAAGAATCACTCAACACTCAGAGTCGGTTCCAACGCCGATGCGGCCTTTATTAACGCTTAGCGGGGAGGAAGTCTCAGGACTGTATCCAGGCTTCTCTCCACAGAACAAGGGTTACATGGATTTTTATATGTTTCAGAACATTTTACTACAGTTACTCAGCCCATCACAGCTGGACACAATCCAATCAAAATGATTATAGATTACATATATGTTCTTTTAACCCAATAGAATTCCCATGGTGCCTCAGGAACTACATGTTCGATTATTGTCAGCTCGGGCTAATTGATGACCTTGTTACAGGAGATAGTTCTCTCCCTATCTCTTTCTTCCTGAGGAATTAATTGGTTTATTATTCTTATCCTGCATCCAAGGCATTCCTGGTAGTGGGCGTCACAGGGTTATTGCTCGGTCATTGCTCAGTCAATAGTTCACAGCTTGACTACCTGATTTCCCATCATGCCTGGGCAGCCATTTTATGTGTGGCCACTTTAAACTTATATGAGTTTAAATATATTTAGCAGGTGCCTAATGCCTAGTGTTTTGATATATACTGCAGGTGCCTACTTCCTACAACACAGCCAATACATTAAAGACCAAAATGCTACAAGAGGGCTTGAGAAATTCTTTATTGCCCAATTCCTTTCGTTCACAACTTTGCCGCTGCCGACATTTTATCATGGGTTAGATTCCGCGGATTACCATTTCCAGTGCATGGTTTCATGCAACAGGAGTCTGGGGTGTTCAGTTCAACATACAAGTGATCAGGAAGGCCAATGGAATCTTGGAAGACTTGCTTCCACTCAATGTGAGTCCTCAGGTGACTGAACAGTCCAATACGGGAACCACAGTCCCTGTCACAGGTGGGACAGACAGTGGTTGAGGGAAAGGGAGGGTGGGACTGGTTTGCCGCATGCTCCTTCCGCTGCCTGCGCTTGGTTTCTGCACGCTCTCGGCGACGAGACTCGAGGTGCTCAGCGCCCTCCCGGATGCACTTCCTCCACTTAGGGCAGTCTATGGGCCAGGGACTCCCAGGTGTCAGTGGGGATGTTGCACTTTATCAGGGAGGCTTTGAGGCTGTCCTTGTAACGTTTCCTCTGCCTATCTTTGGCTCATTTGCCGTGAAGGAGTTCCGATGTACAGTATGTCTTTTATTTGTGTGAAAATAAAAATGGCCATTTAGTAGGACATTTGGGGGCAAAATTAGATTGGTTAGCACCTCCCGTTAACGCCATCAGCTGGTGCTAACAGGGCACTGGATTCAGTAGCGTTTGGGCAAGGTGAATGCAGCGCTGCACGGTAAATCTGCTCCGGTCCGGTTGAGGTACTGCCGGGGACTTGAACACCAGACAGATTGTGACATTAGTGAGTGTGCAGCGCTCACTGGGCGCCCGATCTGCAAAAGTGACTTTCGCCACCTACCTTCGCGCCTTGACCAGCCAACGACAGAGAGCGGATGAGTGAAGCAAACGGAAGCTGCTTCCAGGGATGTTATTAAAAGGGGTCAGGTGTAATGAGTCAGGTTAATGGAGTTTCAGTGCTTTCTTGTCATTTTGAAATTGTGCAACAGTTTAATTCAGTAATTAAGACTGTTTTTTTTTTAAACAACAACCCAATAGGGTACCTGATAAAGTGCAACATCCCCACCGACCACTGGGAGTCCCTGGCCAAAGACCAGTCCGCCCTAAGTGGAGGAAGTGCATCCGGGAGGGCACTGAGCACCTCGAGTCTCGTCGCTGAGAGCATGCAGAAACCAAGCGCAGGCAGCGGAAGGAGCGTGCGGCAAATCAGTCCCACCCTCCCCTTCCCTCAACCACTGTCTGTCCCACCTGTGACAGGGTCTGTGGTTCCTGTATTGGACTGTTCAGCCACATGAGAACTCACTTTTAGAATGGAAGCAAGTCTGCCTCGATTCCGAGGGATTGCTATGATGATGATGATGAGGGTACCTGTAATGTATCTAAATGTCATCACAATGAACTGAACACGTCTGCATCCAATGTAACAATCCGTATGGGGGAGAAAATGTACAACAAAAAAAAGCAGTTGGTCACAAAGAAAAACACATCTACCAGACAATAAAATAATATTGGCAGCATTTCTTAAATTCAAACTGAATTTGAGATGGGACTTGAGGCAGCAGTTCTTGGGGAAAATGACACAAAACAAAAATGTATTTGAACAATTAAATGCTGCTTTTTATAGAGGCCTAAACATTAGTTCCTATGAATCTTCTATCTGGAGTAAAACACTGTTCCTTCAGCTGCTTCCAATGTGCTGCAGGGACAAATCTTAGCATGGTTTGTAATTAAGACTGGTTCGGTCTGATCAAACATCAGTGCAGGCTGACTACACCCAGACCTGCTCAGCTAGTTTGTCCAGGGCCCCGCCCATTGGCTGGGAGGGGACGCACTTTTTCTCAAACTAGATGAATAATTTGGATAGAAGTGTTTTGGCAGCATAGAACCGTAGAAATTTACAGCACAGAGGAGGCCATTCGGCCCATTGTGTCCGTGCCGGCTGTCAAAGAGCTATCCAGCCTAATCCCACTTTCCAGCTCTCGGTCCGTAGCCCTGTAGGTTACGGCACTTCAGGTGTACATCCATCATCATCATAGGCAGTCCCTCGGAATCGAGGAAGACTTGCTTCCACTCTAAAAGTGAGTTCTCAGGTGGCTGAACAGTCCAATACGGGAATCACAGACCCTGTCACAGGTGGGGCAGACAGTGGTTGAGGGAAGGGGAGGGTGGGACTGGTTTGCCGCACGCTCCTTCCGCTGCCTGCGCTTGGTTTCTGCACGCTCTCGGCGACGAGACTCGAGGTGCTCAGCGCCCTCCCGGATGTACTTCCTCCACTTAGGGCGGTCTCTGGCCGGGGACTCCCAGGTGTCGGTGGGGATGTTGCATTTTATCAGGGAGGCTTTGAGGGTGTCCCTGTAACGTTTCCTCTGCTCACCTTTGGCTCGCTTGCCGTGGACGAGTTCTGAGTAGAGCGCTTGCTTTGGGAGTCTCGTGTCTGGCAAGCGAACAATGTGGCCTGCCCAGCGGAGCTGATCGAATGTGGTCAGTGCTTCGATGCTGGGGATGTTGGCCTGGTCGAGGACGCTAATGTTGGTGCGTCTGTCCTCCCAGGGGATTTGTAGGGAGATCTTAGAGATGCAGTGATCGTGACCATCTTTAAAAAAGGGGACAAGTCCGACTGCGGTGCACATCCAAGTACTGTTTAAATGTGGTGAGGGTTTCTGCCTCTACCACCCTTTCAGGCCGTGAGTTCCAGACCCCCATCACCCTCTGGGTGACTTTTTCCTCTCAAAACCTCTCTAAACCTGCCCCCCAATTGCTTTAAATCTCTGCCCCCTGGTTGTTGACCCCTCTGCCAAGGGAAACAGGACCTTCCTATTCACTCTATCAAGGCCCCTCATAATTTTATACAACTCAATCAGGTCTCCCCTCAGCCTCCTCTGTTCCAAAGAACAGACCCAGCATCTCCAATCTTTCCTCATACCTAAAATTCTCCAGTCCCAGCAACATCCTCATAAACCTCCTCTGTACCCTCTCCAGTGCAATCATGTCCTTCCTGTATTGTGGTGACCAGAACTGCCCGCAGTACTCCAGCTGTGGCCTAACCAGTGCTTTATACAGTTCAAGCATAACCTCAAGCATGTTACGTGGACATTCATTACGTGTTAGGATTGGAATGGGAAAGGACAACATTTATGGCAGGCAACCCATATGCATCAGCAACTCTGCATAGATTACCGAGAGCTATTTTGATGTAACTGGCTAGTTTACACTTATATCACATACTATCACATAAACTCGTTTTAGTGTGCAAAAGTGTAAGAGAAAGAGACTTTTGTCATACACAAATATGGCACCTTAATTCAGGTTCAGCAAATGGATCAATGAGGAGCTGCACCATTTGAAAGATTCTCTCCAGTTAGGGCAACTCAACGGATGTAACTTGTCACAATCAGTATCTTTCTGTTAAATTTTGAAAGTGGGCCGAGCACAGAGCACACTGTACCAGGTGGACATTTAAAACTGACTTCAAAATGGGACCCTGAACCTGATGGCCGACTTCCTAGGGTTTTGAAAGAGGTGGCTATAGAGATCATGGATGCATTGGTATCAGCCTCCAAAATTCCATCGATTCTTGAACAGTTCCCACAGATTAGAAGGTGGCTAATGTAACCCCACTATTTAAGAAAGGAGGCAGAGAGAAAATGGGGAACTACAGACCAGTTAGCCTGACATCAGTTGTAGGGAAAATGCTAGAATCTATTATTAAGGACATGGTAACAGGGCACTTAGAAAATAATGATAGGATTGGGCAGATTCAACAGGGATTTATGAAAGGGAAATCATGTTTGACAAATCTGTTAGAGTTTTTTGAAGTTGTAACGAGCAGAATATATCAGGGGGAACCAGTGGATGTGGTGTATTTGGATTTTCAGAAGGCATTCGATAAGGTGCCACACAAGAGGTTGTTGAACATAATCAGGGCCCATGGGATTGGAAGTAATATATTAGCATGGATTGAGGATTGGTTAACGGACAGAAAACGGAGAGTAGGAATAAACTGGTCATTTTCGGGTTGACAGACTGTAACTAGTGGGGTATCACAAGGATCAGTGCTGGGACCCCAGCTATTCACAATCTATATCAATGATGTGGATGAGCGGACCAAATGTAATCTATCCAACTTTGCTGATGATACAAAGCTCGGTGGGAATGTAAGTTGTGAGGAGGATGCAAAGAGACTTCAAGGGGATATAGACAGACTCAGTGAGTGGGCAAGAACATGGCAAATGGAATATAATGTGGAGAAATGTGAAGTTATGGTATTAAATACATTACCGTTTCAGATATGGGGTGAAGTGAGAGAAAAAAATCAAGAGTTTGATAATTAAAGTAATGGAAACATGCAAGCCCTACTCTCCCTCCAGTGTTTACCTTTGTATTTATTTATTTAAAAAGTGAGCATTCACTTGCAGTTGGACTGTTGCCTTGTTCTCTAGGCTAGTTTCTATATGCATACAGTGAGTAAAACCCCGGGTCTTTATCCTTTGCTGTGTGTGGGTTAATGTAGCCAAAGCTTAACTGTTAACCTTGAATTATGGTCAATTACTTGCTGAAGAATATATGGTTAAAGATAACACTGTCGGACTGCTGGGTACGGGCTAAGTTATTTGTTCAGTTTCATTTACAAGTACAGATAAAGGAATATATTGAAGCAAAAATACACAAATGGTAAACTGATCTATTTAAAGTCCAAAATTCTTGCAGTTCTAGTAATTTACAAGATATGATCGCTCACAGAGTTCCTATTCCATACTACTCAAAAAGACTAGACAAAAGCCCCTAAATCTCTCAGGGGTTTCTGTATTATAAGATGTAAAAGCATTCTCTTTTGAAGATATTCCTTAATGAACAGTGTCCAACTAGGTATTCTCACAGTAAGCAATGGGCTGGATTTTCTGCTTTTGGGAGGTTTCAGTGAAAACGGTAGCAATACATGAGCTTACCGTTTTCGCTGCACTACTGTTTTTAGCCCGAATTTTTGGCCTTTATGTCGGTAAGGGAGGCGCTGCACATAGTGCAAGAGTGCAGCGGGGATTCGCCGAACTGATTCTGGGGATGGCTGGGCTGTCATATGGGGGGAGACTGGGTCGACTGGGCCTCAGGAAGGATAGAATAAAAGGAAAAGGAGGTGGGGTAGCATTGCTGGTTAAAGAGGAGATTAATGCAATAGTTAGGAAGGACATTAGCTTGGATGATGTGGAATCTATATGGGTAGAGCTGCAGAACACCAAAGGGCAAAAAACGTTAGTAGGAGTTGTGTACAGACCTCCAAACAGTAATAGGGATGTTGGGGAGGGCATCAAACAGGAAATTAGGGGTGCATGCAATAAAGGTGTAGCAGTTATAATGGGTGACTTTAATATGCACATAGATTGGGCTAGCCAAACTGGAAGCAATACGGTGGAGGAGGATTTCCTGGAGTGCATAAGGGATGGTTTTCTAGACCAATATATCGAGGAACCAACTAGGGGGGAGGCCATCTTAGACTGAATGTTGTGTAATGAGAGAGGATTAATTAGCAATCTCATTGTGCGAGGCCCCTTGGGGAAGAGTGACCATAATATGGTGGAATTCTGCATTAGGATGGAGAATGAAACAGTAATTTCAGAGACCATGGTCCAGAACTTAAAGAAGGGTAACTTTGAAGGTATGAGGCGTGAATTGGCTAGGATAGATTGGCGAATGATACTTAGGGGATTGACTGTGGATGGGCAATGGCAGACATTTAGAGACCGCATGGATGAATTACAACAATTGTACATTCCTGTCTGGCGTAAAAATAAAAAAGGGAAGGTGGCTCAACCGTGGCTATCTAGGGAAATCAGGGATAGTATTAAAGCCAAGGAAGTGGCATACAAATTGGCCAGAAATAGCAGCCAACCCGGGGACTAGGAGAAATTTAGAACTCAGCAGAGGAGGACAAAGGGTTTGATTAGGGCAGGGAAAATGGAGTACGAGAAGAAGCTTGCAGGGAACATTAAGGCGGATTGCAAAAGTTTCTATAGGTATGTAAAGAGAAAAAGGTTGGTGAAGACAAACATAGGTCCCCTGCAGTCAGAATCAGGGGAAGTCATAACGGGGAACAAAGAAATGGCAGACCAATTGAACAAGTACTTTGGTTCGGTATTCACTAAGGAGGATACAAACAACCTTCCGGATATAAAAGGGGTCAGAGGGTCTAGTAAGGAGGGGGAACTGAGGGAAATCTTTATTAGTCGGGAAATTGTGTTGGGGAAATTGATGGGATTGAAGGCCGATAAATCCCCAGGGCCTGATGGACTGCATCCTAGAGTACTTAAGGAGGTGGCCTTGGAAATAGCGGATGCATTGACAGTCATTTTCCAACATTCCATTGACTCTGGATCAGTTCCTATGGAGTGGAGGGTAGCCAATGTAACCCCACTTTTTAAAAAAGGAGGGAGAGAGAAAACAGGGAATTATAGACCGGTCAGCCTGACCTCAGTAGTGGGTAAAATGATGGAATCAATTATTAAGGATGTCATAGCAGTGCATCTGGAAAATGGTGACATGATAGGTCCAAGTCAGCATGGATTTGTGAAAGGGAAATCATGCTTGACAAATCTTCTGGAATTTTTTGAGGATGTTTCCAGTAAAGTGGACAAAGGAGAACCAGTTGATGTGGTATATTTGGACTTTCAGAAGGCTTTCGACAAAGTCCCACACAAGAGATTAATGTGCAAAGTTAAAGCACATGGGATTGGGGGTAGTGTGCTGACGTGGATTGAGAACTGGTTGTCAGACAGGAAGCAAAGAGTAGGAGTAAACGGGTACTTTTCAGAATGGCAGGCAGTGACTAGTGGAGTGCCGCAAGGTTCTGTGCTGGGGCCCCAGCTGTTTACATTGTACATCAATGATTTAGAAGAGGGGATTAAATGCAGTATCTCCAAATTTGCGGATGATACTAAGTTGGGTGGCAGTGTGAGCTGCGAAGAGGAAGCTATTAGGCTGCAGAGTGACTTGGATAGGTTAGGTGAGTGGGCAAATGCATGGCAGATGAAGTATAATGTGGATAAATGTGAGGTTATCCACTTTGGTGGTAAAAACAGAGAGACAGACTATTATCTGAATGGTGACAGATTAGGAAAAGGGAAGGTGCAACGAGACCTGGGTGTCATGGTACATCAGTCATTGAAGGTTAGCATGCAGGTACAGCAGGCGGTTAAGAAAGCAAATGGCATGTTGGCCTTCATAGCGAGGGGATTTGAATACAGGGGCAGGGAGGTGTTGCTACAGTTGTACAGGGCCTTGGTGAGGCCACACCTGGAGTATTGTGTACAGTTTTGGTCTCCTAACTTGAGGAAGGACATTCTTGCTATTGAGGGAGTGCAGCGAAGGTTCACCAGACTGATTCCCGGGATGGCGGGACTGACCTATCAAGAAAGATTGGATCAACTGGGCTTGTATTCACTGGAGTTCAGAAGAATGAGAGGGGACCTCATAGAAACGTTTAAAATTCTGACGGGTTTAGACAGGTTAGATGCAGAAAGAATGTTCCCAATGTTGGGGAAGTCCAGAACCAGGGGTCACAGTCTGAGGATAAGGGGTAAGCCATTTAGGACCGAGATGAGGAGAAACTTCTTCACCCAGAGAGTGGTGAACCTGTGGAATTCTCTACCACAGAAAGTAGTTGAGGCCAATTCACTAAATATATTCAAAAGGGAGTTAGATGAAGTCCTTACTACTCGGGGGATCAAGGGTTATGGCGAGAAAGCAGGAAGGGGGTACTGAAGTTTCATGTTCAGCCATGAACTCATTGAATGGCGGTGCAGGCTAGAAGGGCTGAATGGCCTGCTCCTGCACCTATTTTCTATGTTTCTATGTTTCTATGTTTATTCACTGGCGTTTGGAGGGATGGGAGGGGATCTCATGGAAACATAGGATTCTGGCGGGACTGGACGGGTTAGATGCAGGAAGAATATTCTCGATGTTGGGGAAGTCCGGGGCCGGGGGGCATGGTCTTGGGATGGGGGGGTGGGCCGTTTGGGACTGAGGTGAGGAAAAACTTCTTCACTGAGGGTTGTTGACCTGTGGAATTCCCTGTCGCAGAGAGTTGTTGATGTCAATTCATTGGATATATTCAAGAGGGAGTTAGATATGGCCCTTACGGTTAAGGGAATCAAGGGGTATGGAGTGAAAGCAGGAAAGGGTCACTGAAGGAATGATCAGCCATGATCTTATTGAATGGCGGTACAGGCTCGAAGGGCTGAATGGCCTACTCCTGCACCTATTTTCTATGTTTCTATGTTTCTATCCACTTTGGGAGGAAAAATAGAAAAGCCGAGTATTTTTAAATGGTGATAGATTGGGAAATGTTGGTGTTCAGAGGGACCTGGTGTCCTTGTACACCAATCACTGAAAGTTAACCTGCAGGTACAGCAAGTGATTAAAGCAAATGGTATGTTGGCCTTTATTACAGGAGGGTTTGAGTATAAGAGTAAAGACGTCTTACTGCAATTATACAGGGCCCTGGGGAGTCCACACCTAGAGTATTGTGTACAGTGTCGGTCTCCTTACCTAAGGAAGGATATACTTGCCATAGAGGGAGTGCAGCGAAGGTTCACCAGACTGATTCCTGGGATGGGGGGATTGCCCTATGAGGAGAGATTGAGCAGACTGGGCCAATATTCTCTAGAGTTTAGAAGAATGAGGTGATCTCATTGAAAGATACAACATTTTTACAGGGCTAGACAGGGTAGATGCAGGAAGGGTGTTTCCCCCGGGCTGGGGAGTCTAGAACCAGGGGTCACAGTCTCAGGATAAGGGGTCAGCCATTTAGGACTGAGATGAGGAGGAATTTCTTCACTCAGAGGGTGGTGAATCTTTGGAATTCTCTGCCCCAGAGGCTCAGTCTTTGAGCATATTCAAGACAGAGATCGATAGATTTTTGGATAGTAAGGGAATCAAGGGATATGGGGACAGTGCAGGAAAGTGGAGTTGAGGTCGAAGATCAGCCATGGTTTTATTGAATGGCGGAGCAGGCTCGAGGGGCCGAATGGCCGACTCCTGCTCCTAATTCATAGGTGCCGTGTAATCTCCTGAGAGAGGTGATAAACCAGAATAAAACACCAAGGGGGAACAAAATATGGCAACTTCCTCACGTAAGGTGATCAAAATGAGCTTAGGAGATGGCATTGATCATGACTTGTATTACTTGATACCTACCTCTTGTATGCCAAGATCACCACCCCAGCCAAGACCTGACCAGGCTCCCATTTGAAGAGATTCAGTGACTTGGACCGCACAGTCCGTCAACTGGTGCCTTCGATCGACCGCCGACCATCTAACTGAAATCCTCAGACCTCTTCGGTGTTGTGGTTAACCCCGCCACTCTGCGATGTGCTGTTAGGCTCCATCAAAGGCTGAATTCCAGCCGCAGGATTAATCATTGAAGGGAAGCCAACAAAGGATTGAAGCCAGAGTTTGTCAAGTTGGTTAATGACCACCTCGACGGTGGCCTTGGTGAGTGTTCAGCTGTGGTCAGCGACTGAGTTCATGGGGTATCAGTGAGTAAATGTCCTTACATACCCCCCAGTACCCAGTCACTGTCAACATTTCCCAACCAGCTCGCTGCCTGCTCATGGCTCTTCAGTAAACAGTAAACGTTGGCAAATGGTAATGTGACAAAGTCCTGGGCCCCTTAGATCAAGACCCTGAGTTCGGCTGTTCTAATTGGCCAGCCAGTTATTGAGCCTTCCCACTTCCTCCAGCCCCTTGCCAGTAAAACACATTGCCGAATTGGCCCCAACTCAGTGTGGCCATTCCAGAATCCACAGTGAGTGGGTGTGACTACGTGCTGGGGTAAGGGCCATGTCTGTTGAAATCATTTGTGATTAATCTCACTCTTTGGTGAGCCGTGCATGTCAAGAAAGACCGAGATGTCATGGCTGCTCCGTGCTAAGTTAACTGGTCTCCATTTGGTGCTGTCTGCGGGAGGGGGCTGTGGGGGGGGGTCTGTGGGGGGGGGGGTCTGTGGGGAGGGGGCTGTGAGGGGGCTGTGTGGAGGGGGCTGTGGGGAGGGGGCTGTGGGGAGGGGGCTATGGGGAGGGGGCTGTGGAGAGGGGTCTGTGGGGAGGGGGCTGTGTGGAGGGGGCTGTGGGGAGGGGGCTGTGGGGAGGGGGCTGTGGGGAGTGGGCTGTGGGGAGGGGTCTGTGGGAGGATCTGTGGGGTGGGGGTGGGAGATGTTACAGCTCGCTGGCAGAATAATCGGTCAGGGCCCATGCTTCAGATCTCCAGCCAGTGAATCCTGTTGAAAAGTGCCTCCATTGTGTCCAATTCTGGGCACCACACTTTAGGAAAGAGGCCTTAGAGAGAGGGCAGAGGAGATTGGCTAGAAGGGTACCGGGGATGAGGGTCTTCAATTATGTGGAGACCTGAGAAGCAGGGACTGTTGTCCTTAGAGTAGATACATCACCAGGAGTGAATGGGATGTATCTGAGGATGCTGAGGAAATTTAAGGCCGAAATCGCAGAGGTCCTGGCCATAATAGATATGGGAGTAGTGCCAGGGGACTGGAGAATTGCAAATGTTACACCATTTTCAAGAAAGGATGTAAAGATAAACCTAGCAACTACAGGACAGTCAGTTTAATCTCAGTAGTGGGGATGCTTTTAGAGATATTAATCAAGGACAATTCAGGGTCAGGTAGATAGAGGTGGATTAATTAAGGAAAGCCAGCATGGATTTGTTATTTAACCAACTTGATCGAGTCATGTGATGAGGTAACGGAGAGGGTTGATGAGGGTTATGCAGTTGACGTGGTGTACATGGATTTCCAAAAGACATTTGAGCCCAGTGGGGGTCGGAGGTCAAGCCCAGCAAGGGGCGGAGGTCGAGCCCAGTGGGGTGGGACAGCATATAACAGCAGCGGGGTCGGGCCCAGGGGAGGCACAACAGAGCTTGGTCTCCAGTCGCCTTGGTCAATCCTCGCCACTGGACCAAGACCTAGCTCTGTCAAGCCCCTGTGGCAGCTGGTGTGCAACAGTCACCAAACATTAAAAAAATCCACACACAGGCACCTTCCACCCTTTAAGGCGTAACTCATTGTAGCACCCGTGAGTCCATCTTTTTTTGGTGTGAAGAGTGTCATCCTTGTGACAAGGAACTGCCCACTAGTAGTAGTAGTGTTTAGTGATGTTGGTGTTGGGGCTGATCATGGTGGGATTCTGTGGATCAAAGGCACCGATTCTGCTGAAATAGATGGCACGTGAGTTTGAAATGACAGAAGCGATCGGTCAATGGTGCGAGAGGTTGCTCCAAGGAGGTGACAGTGATTAGAGAGTTCACTGCAAACACTTCCAACCTGCATACAGATCAAAGGTTGCATCTAAATCCTGAAGGCTTCAGCTTCTAACATTGGAAAGTGAACAGCTGTGAAATGGTAGCTTTTATACCACTTCTGCAGCAGTCAACTTACGAAAGCAATAGTCACAGAGAACCAAACTCCACCTTTCGAAAGGTTGATAACATTGTACGTACCTGCTTTTAATCCTCTTAAATAGCACTAAACTACCTGTTAAGTACCTGAATGGAGTGGCCCGCCGCTTGGTGTCGGGTCTGTGATCCACACGCAGACCCTACAGCTGAGAAACTAACACACAGGCGGGGTCAGAGCAGGATCCCAACAGGGCCAATTTGACAGCGGGCCCACCTCCAAACCCATACTCGCCACGTGGGCAAGATTCCAGCACTGATGTGCCGAATATTTGAGAACGTTTGAGTTGATGATTCATTTGGGAAGCCAATCTAATAATGGATGAAACGTTCTCCTCTTTGATCACGCCTGTCCTAATATCTCCTCATGTGGCTCAGTGTCAAACCTTGTTGGATCACGCTACTGTCAAGGGCCTTGGGACGAGTTACTACGTTAGAGGAGCTATATAAATGCACGTTGTCGTTGTACGGAAGCTCAGATAACCGGGCTCACCACCCCATCCCCTGGTCTACTTTCACCTGGAACAAGGCAAGGGGCCGAATCGTCGAATCCCGGGTCACTCGACATAGAAACTTAGAAAATAGGAGCAGTAGTGGGCCATTCGGCCCCTCGAGTCCGCACCGCCATTCAATATGATCATGGCTGATCCTCTATCTCAACACCATATCCCCACTTTCTCCCCATGCCCCTTGATGCCTTTTGTGTCTATAAATCTATCCATCTCCCTCTTAAATATATTCAGTGACTTGGCCTCCACAGCCTTCGGTGGTAGAGAATTCCACAGGTTCACCACCCTCTGAGGGAAAACATTTCTCCTCATCTCGCTCCTAAATTTCCCACCCCGTATCCTGAGACTGTGACCCCTTGTTCTAGACTTCCCAGCCCTGGGGAAACATCCTCCCCACATCCAGTCTGTCCAACCCCGTCAGAATTTTATACGTTTCAATGAGATCCCCTCTCATTCTACGAAACTCTAGTGAATACAGGCCCAGTCGACCCAATCTCTCCTCATACGACAGTCCTGCCATCCCAGGAATCAGTCTGGTGAACCTTCGCTGCACTCCCTCTATGGCAAGTATATCCTTCCTTAGGTAAGGAGACCAAAACTGTGCACAGACATCCCTCAGCTGGGCCGGCCATGGACAGAGGCTCAGAGATACGGAGCAGCAGGGGATGGGGGCCGAGGGTTCGGGGAGGGGAGGGGAGCCATGCACCCAGTACTCCCTCAGGTCCTACTCTGAGAAGCCCTGCTCCACAACGGAACCATCGCCAACTGGGAAACCCCCTCCGTTATTGTCAATGCTTTTATATGTTTAATGTGTAGATGATAAATTAACCAATAAATCAATCGGTGGGAACTGAAACTGCTCTGGACCTCCCGACTCTCACTTTGGACCTGACCCTTTCTTGTTGATGTTACTGATGTGAGAGTGAGTCTCGATTGCCAGCATGGTCTCACACACACAGCACTGCCCATGGCACTGGCACCCAGTGATACCCGACAGGTTACAAGGGCACACCTGTCGTCTGAGAGGCCCCTCACTCAGCACCAGCTTCCAAATCTCTCCCGCTCCATCACATCCTTGTCTCTCGAATGGCTCCTACTGTCTGAGAGGCCCTGGGCCTGGAGAGTCTGGACTGGGGGGCGAAATTCAGGTCCTGCCAGAAAGCTGCCGAACTTATGATTTTTAAAATGTTTTTACCGCTGTCTCAGAAGCGGTCGACTCTTGATCGATATCCAGGTGTTTGTTGGTTTTTTCCCGAGTAGACCAGAAGGCGGTCATAATGGGGATGGACGTGCGGCAGTAAATACCGGTGAGGAGCGGAAGTTGGACTGGGACGGAGTCGCTCAGCGGCAGAATGGTGGTGATGTCAGTCTGTGTGTGTGCCACCGTGCTCTCTCCTCTCATTCACAGGGGAGAGAAACAGCCATTTTTTTTAGGTTGGGCCAATGGGCCACCCAGGAGGGTTTTGGCTGGGCCAGCGGCCTGGCATCCAAGAAGGGGGTGACAGGCTGCCCATTGGCAGCCCGGCCAAACCCGGGGCCATAATTGTCCGACTGATCGGGAAGTCAGACGTAAAAAAAACATGGCGACCACGGCAGAGCGCCGATCCCTTGAAATGTTCCCTCGAATTTCTTTTCCCTGCGCGGACTCTTTGAATTTGCTACATATGCACGATATTTTTTCCAGTGGCAGCGTTAGTGAGAGGCCTCTGTGGGACCTCACGATCTGTGCATGATCCCGTGGTTGTGCTCCTTAGGGGGAAGCATTGGCAGGACTGAAGACAATTGATTCAGACGTCCCACTATCGAGTGGAAGGGCATTACTGCTCATCCAACCCACTCACACACCTCAGATAATGGGACTGACTGACTCGCAGCCAATGCGATCGCAACCAAACATTTCAAGATTGAATTGGTATTGGGGGTAATATATTGACGTGTATAGAGAACTGGTTGGCAAACAGGAACCAAAGAGTAGGAATAAATGGGTCCTTTTCAGAATGGCAGGCAGTGACTAGTGGGGTACTGCAGGGCTCAGTGCTGGGACCCCAGCTATCTACAATATACATTAATGATTTGGATATTGAGTGTAATATCTCCAAGTTTGCAGATGACACTAAGCTGGGTGGCAGTGTGACCTGTGAGGAGGATGCTAATAGGCTGCAGGGTGACTTGGACAGGTTAGGTGAGTGGGCAAATGCATGGCAGATGCAGTATAATGTGGATAAATGTGAGGTTATCCACTTTGGTGGCAAAAACAGGAAGGCAGATTATTATCTGAATGTCGGCAGATTAGGAAAAGGGGAGGTGCAACGAGACCTGGGTGTCATGGTACATCAGTCACTGAAAGTTGGCATGCAGGTACAGAAGGCGGTGAAGAAGGCAATTGGTATGTTGGCCTTAATAGCTAGGAGATTTGAGTATAGGAGCAGGGAGGTCTTACTGCAGTTGTACAGGGCCTTGGTGAGGCCTCACCTGGAATATTGTGTTCAGTTTTGGTCTCCTAATCTGAGGAAGGACATGCTTGCTATTGAGGAAGTGCAGCTTGGGTTCATCAGACTGATTCCCGGGATGGCTGGACTGACATATGAAGAAAGACTGGGTTGGCTAGGCTTATACTCACTGGAATTTAGAAGAATGAGAGGGCATCCCATAGAAACATATAAAATTATGATGGGACTGGACAGGTTAGATGCAGGAAGAATGTTCCCGATGTTGGGGAAGTCCAGAACCAGGGGACACAGTCTAAGGATAAGGGGTAAGCCATTTAGGACTGAGATGAGGAGAAACTTTTTCACTCAGAGAGTGGTGAACCTGTGGAATTCCCTGCCACAGAGAGTTGTTGAGGCCAGTTCATTGGATATATTCAAAAGGGAGTTAGATGTGGCCCTTATGGCTAAGGGGATCAAGGGGTATGGGGAGAAGGCAGGAATGGGGTACTGAAGTTGCATGATCAGCCATGATCATATTGAATGGTGGTGCAGGCTCGAAGGGCCGAATGGCCTACTCCTGCACCTGTTTTCTATGTTTCTATGTTTCTATGTAAACTCAACAAACCCATTCTATAGAGTGGTATTGATGCCTTTTGCATGGACCAAACAAATTCCAGTGGGGCGTTTCCATTTCTATGTTGGTAAATGATGGGAGGAGTGCAACTGTATCACACTCACAAATGAATCTGGTTTGATATTTGAAGAGAAGAAGGCGATGCATTCATATAGCGCCTTTCACGATCACCGGACGTCCCAAAGCGCTTGACAACCAAAAGTACTTTTTTGAAGTGGAGTCACTGTTGTAATTTGGGAAACGCAGCAGCCAATTTGTGCACAGCAAGCTCCCATCAGTTCAAAGCTACTGGCATTTATTTCCCATCCCTAGCTGCCCTTGAGGTAGGGCGGTCTCGGCTTGTAACCCAGCAATGAAGATCTCAACAGACTAACACAGTACTACAGAAACTTGTAAAAACAAATACTTTGACGTGAACAAATTGCATGCCACCCAGGACAAGCCAGCATTTATTTCCCATCCCTAGTTGCCCTTGAGGGAGGGCGGTCTCGGCTTATAACCCAGCGGCAAAGATCTCAAGAGACTGACACAGTACTACAGAAACTTGAGAAAACAAATACTTTGACGTAAAGAAATTGCATGCCACCCAGGCCAAGCCAGCATTTATTGTCCATCCCTAGTTGCCCTTGAGATAGGGAGGTCCAGAATTTTGACCCAGTGACGAGGATTTCAACAGACTGAAACAGTGCTACAGAATCTTGCAAAAACAAGCATTCTGATGTTCAGAACTTGGATGTCACCTCAGCATTATTCCATGAAAATAGCATGAAATGCTTGAGATTGTACACAATGAGTTCCGCTCTTTGCCAACTACCATCCCAAGTTACCATGGTAAGTAACTTTGACAGTGTCAGCAGTGGCTCAGTGGGCAGCATTCTTGCCTCGGAGTCAGAAGGTTGTGGGTTTAAGTCCCACTCCAGGGACTCGAGCACAAAGATCTAGGCTGACACTCCAGTACTGAGGCTGCACTGTCCGTCTTTCGGAAAACCTGCTAAACCGAGGCCCCGTCTGCTCTCTCGGGTGGATGTAAAAGATCCCACGGCACTATTTTGAAGAAGAACAAGGGAGTTCTCACTGGTGTCTTGGCCAATATTCATCCCTCAACCAACATCACTAAAACACATGTGATCATTATCAGATTGCTGTTTGTGGAAGCTTGCTGTGCGCAAATTGGTTGCCGCGTTTCCCATATTATATCAGGGACTACACTTCAAAAAGTACTGCATTAGCTGTAAGGTGATTTGGCATGGTCTGGTAGTCATGATAGGTGCTATATAAATGCAAGTGATACATTTTGGCAGTGTCGAAATCTCGACCTCCGATAAATGACTCAGACACCTTCAGCTCCGGCAGAAGTTTCTTTAATTTACTTGCTAGCAAGGGAAAGGTCACACTCAGTCAATGGCTAAGTGAACACCTTCGCAATGGTACAGTTTCACGAGATATTTATACAGTAAAACCCAAGTTATGGCCTCTCCCTGTGTATTGGCTCTGTCTCGCAGTCAGTGAATACAGATAAAGAGTTAATTACTACATCCTTGTCCTGACATGGTTTCCAGATATTTCATTTTGTCAGGGTTATTAGTTGGCCAGCCGGCCATTACTCGATGAGAGTGTGGTAATGAGCTATTACCTGCCTTGCATTGTGTCAGGATTGTCCAGTTTCCTGGTCAGTTATCTTTTTGCATCAAATGGATGAGGTCTGTACAAGAGATAATGGCTAGTGGTTTGAGTACTTTGAAAAGGATGGGGTGGAGTGGAACTGGTGTCGTATAGACAATAGGAGAGCATCATGGGGGGTACTTGTCTCAGCAGGACTTGCCTCCTAGCCGTCTGGTGGCTATCAGCCATTTCAAGCCAGGTTTAGCTGTTTATGCAAACCGACTGCTTGTTGCAGAAATTTCTGGAAGGACCAGGACTCCATTTTGCTATATATTAAAAAGGGCACAAAAATACCGCGTGGTATCAGCTTAGATAAAAATACATTTCCACATTCCCCCATTTTGTCCTTCACAAGGACAACTTAATCCATTCTGATCTTGTACAGTCTCTCTATTTCCATTTCCACACAAGAGCCTTCAGTAGTTGTTGCTACCATAACTCTAGCCGTGGTCTCGGTAGGTAACATGGTTTTTCCCAGCCTGGCACAGCAACACTTAACCAAGACAAGTAATAGATATAGGGCGAAGACTATCAGCAGGAATATGATCAAACCCTGTCACACAGATTTCCCTCGGGATCCTAACCATCCCGATACCCAACCCCACAAGGTGATACCGTCCTGGCCAACTGTCTGTTTATACTCTATTACCTTTTTCCTAATGTATTCAGCTAGACTGCCGATTTCTTCTGATTTATCCGGGATATATGTACAGCATTCTCCACCTATTAATGCCCATGTCCCTCCTTCCTTGGCTAGGAGATAATCGAAGGCCATACGATTTTGGAGAGCCACTGTTCGAATAGCTACCATTTCATCATTTACCCCTTCAAAGGCTTGGGAAGTTGCGTTGGCTACTGATTCGACTAAGTTAGCCAGTTCCCGTAACTTCCATTCGGTTGATGCTATTCCATAGGGTGGCACCATTACCTTGAATATTCCGTTTAGCCATGTCAAATCCCGTTTAAATCTATGACTTCCATAGGCATCCCTTAGAGTCTTTAATGATCTGATAAAGGGTACCACATATCCTAAGTAACAGGACCCTGTCCAGTTGGCTGGTAACCATGGGTAGACTTTATGGCCACAAATAAAGTAGGTGCAATTATGGGACGTCAGCTCCTGGTCCTTTCGCGCCATCCATACTCGAGTGGTCTCACCTTCCCACCCTTCACCTGGGGCTTTGTTATGGACCATTGTCCAGCCAACGGTTGCTATCTTTCTCCCATCAGTGGGATTAGTTGTGGCTTGCCATTTAGTCATTTGGGAACACTTGCTGCGTCCCATTTCTGGTCCTTTAATCTCATTACTCACTAGGCATACTATACCTTCAGGATTTCCTATTCCGGGAGTAATGCTTAGGAAGGGAGGCTGACGGTTATTATTATAATTGGGCTGGTACCATCCCTGGAAGGCTGTAAGTTTATACCCTGCTGACCTCCATTCTGTTAGATCCTTCATTTCTGGCACCTTAGTTAGGTTTGTCCTATTTTGCACTATCAACCATTCTACCATTTCTGATTCGTTAAAGGGGACCGATCTCAGGGGAATACCCCCTTCAGAGTGGACAGGTACATGGGAACATATCCAACAACTCGACAAGTTTCTTTCTTGAGCATACTTATAACTCAGTGCCATAAATACGTTTACCTACAGTTCCCTTCGGTGGCGGGTCTGTACCCCTGGTATAATCAATAATGCGAAGTAAAACCCTGTCAAGCCCAGCACCATCAGTCCCCATAGTCCGTACAGTTCCTTATTCAGTCTTCCTTTTTCTGTTCCTCTGGTTCCTTCTTCCCTTCCTCCTGGTCGGGTGCCCGTTTGCAATGGGACGCATGGATCCATGTTGGTCTTTCCTTTACCTTGATTGCAGTATTGGTCACCAACAAGACCTGGTATGGTCCTTCGAATCTTGGCTGCAGACTGCTTTTTCTTTTAAAGAATTTGATATAAACGAATTCACCGGGCTCCAGGTTATGACACTTCCCTTCCGCTGGCTTGACTTGAGCTTCCTTTACCTGTGAATGAAAGCTGGAAATACATTTGGTTAGTGCAATACAATAATTCAACATATTTTCCTCCATTTTGTGGATGTCCATTTGTTTTGCAGTAAATGGTGCTGTAAAAGGTAGTCGTTGGGGACGTCCCATAACTATCTCATGCGGTGACAGGTTTGTTGTTCTGTTGGTTGCAAATCGCATTACCATCAAAGCTAAGGGCAGCAGTTCTGTCCATTTCAGTCCAGTGTCATTGCATAATTTTGCCAGCTTAAGCATTCCATTATATCTTTCAACAAGTCCAGCTGATTGTGGATGATAACTGCAATGAAAACGTTGATTAATCTGTAAAGCTTTACACATTTCTCTTATAACAGTTCCCGTGAAATGTGGCCCGTTATCACTAGAAAGCTTAGCAGGGATTCCGAAGCGCGGTACAATTTCCTTTAACAAACATTTAGCAACAGTCGTGGCATCGGCCTTTTTACATGGAAAGGCTTCAATCCATCTAGAGAACACATCTACAATAACTAATACATACTTGAATCCCATACACATAGGTAATTCAATAAAATCCATTTGCAAATGTACAAAAGGCCCAACTGGATTTGGGTGGGAGGCAGATTCTACTTTTTCCGTCTTACCTGGATTCATTGTCTGACAGGTAACACAATTTTCACAAATTTGTTTCACAATTGCCGAAATACCTGGTGCATACCAAGTTGCCAAAATATAATCTGCCATACCCCCTTTGCCCGTATGTGTGAATGTATGAACACATCGGGCAATCCATGGAAGTAAAGATCTAGGGGCCACCACGCGGCCGTCATGGTGAACCCATATTCATCCTGGATTTTTATAACATTGATCCATCGTCCAGGTCACCACCTCCTCCGTACTGGCCTGTGTCTGAAAGGCCAGCACGTCATTAATAGTGGGTGGCTGGTCTGAGCAATTATTGTTCCTTAGTGGGAACAATGACACCTGCATCCCCCCTTTTGACAGAGCTGCTGACTTAGCTGCATTATCAGCTCTGGCGTTCCCAAGTGCCACCTCATTCGACTGGCCTGTATATGCTTGGCATTTCATAATGGCAAGTTTCAAGAGACATTGAATGGCTCGCAGGAGATTTTCCACTTGTTCTGCATTTTTGATAGTGGTTCCTGAAGAAGTCAGGTACTCGCGAATCTTCCAAATTTGTCCATAATCATGTGATACCCCAAAAGCATACCTGGAGTCAGTGTAGATATTAACTGTTTGTCCTTCAGCCAGAATACAGGCTCGAGTTAACGCAAACAATTCGGCTTGTTGGGCTGAAAAGGAGTCTGGAAGAGAGGCTGTTTCAACAACATTAAACTGGGTTACAATTGCATAAGCCGCTCTAGGTTGGCCCCTATCATTTCGTAGGGCTGATCTGTCAACATAGTACACTAGATCAGGGTTACACATTGGTACATCTGTTAAATTGATACGTGGTTTAGTCACTAATTCGGTTACCATTTCACATGAATGGGGTTCGCCGTCTTCTTCCGTGGGGAGTAGAGTGGCTGGATTTAAGGTAGTGCATCTTTTGATGATAAGGTTCGGATTTGATCACAGTTCAACTTCATATTTAGTGGTTCTTGCAGAAGTTAGGTGTTGGATGGCACATTTAGAAGTAAAATCTCGACAGGGTGTGGGATGTATAGAATGGTCTGATGATTTAGAGTTATTGTCTGAGCCTGTTGTATAGCGTAATAAGCTGCTGCCAACAAAGGAGGACATCCTGGTAGTCCGCGTGTCACTGGGTCTAGTTGGACACTGAAATATGCTACCGGTCGCTGCCTGTCCCCATGTAACTGAGTCAAAACAGATTGTACAAAACCCGACTTGTGATGAACAAATAAGTTGAATAGCTTAGTATAATCTGGTAATCCCAAGGCTGGTGCTGAAGTGAGGGACTGCTTAAGATTCTGGAAAGCATTCCGGGATAATTCATTCCACATCCTTCTTTAAGCATTGTGAGAATATAGTAGATTCATTCACAGCTCGTAGGTCTTGGACAAACCTCCATTTGTCACTATTGTCTTCTGAACCGGAAGAATCGGTGTGTTACACGGACTTCTCATTTATGCTTTTAGTGATTCCCAGATCACAGAATGTAAAGTACTTGTTTTATAATTGTATTAAAAGGCTTCCAAACCCAAGATTTTTCCAATACACCCAAAATGTTGATCAAGGAGATCACCTGAAATATCTCAAAATCCCAATTCAACTATTGTACTGCCACTCTTTATCTAAAAAAACAAATCCTCTTACTGAGCTAGAAGCTTTCGCGTCAAGATTTTATACCAAGGACAATGGGAGCGTACTCCCCCAGCCTGCACCTTGAGAGACCCACAAAGGCTTTTTTTTAAAAAAGGCATTACAACTTCCCTTCCCCGTTCTTTATCTCACTCCTAGACTAAATTTATGTCTTTCAACCCAATGTAATCAATGATTGCGTGTCTTCTTTCGACACGTAAGTGAGCGTGTCAAATAAATTCTCTTTTTTTTTAACCGGGACCATGTCTCAACAAACCTATCCTTTGTGCATTTCCTAGCTCCGTAACTTCTCATCCGAATAAATCCACACCTGCGTTTCTAACTTAAAATGTCTTAAACTTCCCACATACAGGACAACACTATGAAGGGTTAAAATAAAGTTCACTCTGTTTGAAAAAGTGGGTGGAGTTAAAACAAACAGGCAGTTGCACCACCTTTCCAAACAGGTTTTCAGACACATGAGGAAAAACACACAGAAGCACTCTCATTCAAAGACAGACATTCACAAAAGTCTCTCTCCATTCAATAAAGCTTTTTTTTTGTTGGCCAGCTTTATTTTTTTTTGAATCCATAAGTCACTATCAGGTTCTCTTTTTTTTTACATATTGATTTACTTCCTCTGTTAATTTTACGTGGGCTTGAAGAATCGGAACCCAGGCCTTTTCTATTACTTTCCTTTTTTTTTCTTTACCTCTTCTACCTGGGTCTCTGTTTATACGATACTCCTCTAGACATGTTGTTCTCTCTAAATTAAATGAACCATCGGGTGGAAATGGCCTGTTTTCACCCTTAGTCCACTTTACCCATTTTTTTTTTGGTCAATTGAAGACTGACCACAATTCTGGAGCATGACATAGGCTGGTGTGCCCTTTGGTGGTGTTTCACCTGCTCCTGCACCCATTCTGGATGATTAAGATTTTCCACAGTTTCTGATCTCAATCCTTTCGGCCAACCGAGTTCTCTACGCCCACTTCTCCTGGCCGCTACGTGACCTGAAAAAGCTCTTCGGGCTCAGTCTGGGTGTGTGAGATATGTTGACACGAACCAACCGTAGTTGATCAATCAGTTACTGTTTCTTTTCTCAATCAATCCTTGTTTTTTTCCGAATCACAATTTTCCCTAGTGACTCTTCCCATTTCTCTAATTGCAATGTCGCACAAAGGTATTGCACACAACAGTATAACAAGGACAACTAGGACAAACAACATTCACGCGAGTACACAAATCATAACCTTAAACTCTATCTAAACAAATAATCAATTCTCAGTCTGCGTTGTACGCCACTACAGACCGAGTCCTTAACTTATCCTAATGAAACTTATAAAACTTATGGTCCCATTACCTTAACTCTTATCACATAAGAACCGTTTCCTAATTAACTCTTATCACATAAGAACCTTTCATCGATTAGCGCTTTCTTTTTTCCTAATCTTATCACATAAGAACCTTTAAGAACCTTTTTTTCCCCTAATAGCGCTGTTTCTACCTTACCTACTGAAACCTTCCCCGGGCTGTTTCAAGATATTTCCAGAACCAGATCTCTTCTGCTTGCAAGCTGAGAAAGAAATGACATAAAAAATAACTTTAGCTTTTAAATGTCGAGTCTCATAGATTGCAGTACCTCCCCTGTGGACAACAGATTACATATGCGATTCAACAGTGAAGATACCTCTTGTGAGCAAAAGGCTCACCTTGTTTTGGCCACTGAAGCCTTTCACTGGAGAGGCACTATGCCTGTATCCATTTTACTCACAGGGCAGAGAGTATGCATCTCAATGGAACCTCCAAGAAGTAATTGTCGAAATCTCGACCACCGATAAATGACTCAGACACCTTCAGCTCCGGCAGAAGTTTCTTTAATTTACTTGCTAGCAAGGGAAAGATCACACTCAGTCAATGGCTAAGTGAACACCTCCACAATGGTACAGTTTCACGAGATATTTATACAGTAAAACCCAGGTTATGGCCTCTCCCTGTGTATTGGCTCTGTCTCGCAGTCAGTGAATACAGATAAAGAGTTAATTACTACATCCTTGTCCTGACATGGTTTCCAGATATTTCCTTTTGTCAGGGTTATTAGTTGGCCAGCCGGCCATTACTCGATGATAGTGTGGTAATGAGCTATTACCTGCCTTGCATTGTGTCAGGATTGTCCAGTTTCCTAGTCAGTTATCTTTTTGCATCAAATGGATGAGGTCTGTACAAGAGATAATGGCTGGTGGTTTGAGTACTTCGAAAAGGGTGGGGTGGAGTGGAACTGGTGTCGTATAGACAATAGGAGAGCACCATGGGTGGTACTTGTCTCAGCAGGACTTGTCTCCTAGCTGTCTGGTGGCTATCAGCCATTTCAGGCCAGGTTTAGCTGTTTATACAAACCGACTGCTTGTTGCAGAAATTTCTGGAAGGACCAGGACTCCATTTTGTTATATATTGCAAAGGGCACAAAAATACCGCGTGGTATCAGCTTAGATAAAAATACATTTCCACAGTAGAAAGAATGAGAAGGGGACATATAAACTAAATGGTACAATCCTAAAGTGGGTGCACATACAGCGAGACCTGGGGGTAGCGACTTTAACATAGTAAAACGTCCCAAGCACTTCACAGCAATTTTACAAAACATTAGATATTGACCATCGAGGGAAAGAGAGAAAAAGCGGGAGAAGGAAGTGTAAAAGGTTAAAGGCAGACAAAATGCGCCGCAGATAGACAGGTTGAAAAAATTAAAAATAAATCCAAATTACATTGTAAATAATACAATAAGGAGCATACAATAATAAAATCAGCATAATAAAGATGAATTATAATTAAACACAATTAAATAATATATACCATAATTATAAATTAAGTTAAAATTAGATAATCAGCAATTGAATCAAATTAAATCAGTTATTAGCTGTCGTTAAGATTCATTCCCTGACCAGTGTTTCAATTAATCTGGAAGAACCAATCACCACCCTCCATCCTTGTGATGTCATAATGTAATTACTTTTTATTTCTCATTTTGTCCTCTTGATAGGATCTGTAATAGCTCCAGGTTTGAGCTGCCTCCGTTGTCAGGGAGACGCTGATATTTAAATCTCCCTCCAGCTGCTCCAGGCTCGAGCTGCCTCCATTGTCAGGAAGATGCTGATGTTTAAATCTCCCTCCAGCTGCTCCAGGCTCGTGCTGCCTCCGTTGTCAGGAAGATGCTGATGTTTAAATCTCCCTCCATCTGCTCCAGGCTCGAGCTGCCTCCGTTGTCAGGGAGACGCTGATGTTTAAATCTCCCTCCACCTGCTTCAGGCTCGAGCTGCCAAGAGTTGGGTTGGTTAACGCTCTTCCGAGAGTGGACCAGAGATAAGCTAACATCAACAAAGTGGCTAATCTCTACAAATATATTTAATAAATTGAAAATCTGAATTCATGATTTTGTTATTTAATATGTATTTTATTTATAATACACAAAATGTGTTGAGTGAATTGGTGTTGTCAAACTGCCAAACATGGACTTCCAAAAGATGTTCGACAAATTGCCACATAATAAACAGGCTTGCAGCAAAGTTGAAGGCCATGGAATAAAAGCCACAGGGGCAGCATGGATACGGAATGGGCTCAGTGACAGGAAACATAAAGTAGTGGGGAACGCTTGTTTCTGGGACTGGAGGGAGGTATACCGTGGTGTGCAGGGGTCGGTACTGGGATCACTGCTTTTCTTGATATATATTAATCATTTGTACTTAGGTGTACAGGGCACTATTTCAAAACTTGCGGATGACACAAAACATGGAACTTAAACAGTGACGAGGGTAGTGATAATCTTCAGGAGGACATAGACTGGAGGAATGGACAGCAGGTGGCAGATGAAGTTTAATAGAGAAAAGTGTGAAGTGATACATTTTGGTAGGAAGAATGAAGAGAGGTAATATAAACTAAAAGGTACAATCCTAAAGGGGGTACATGAACAGAGGGACCTGGGGATATATGGGCACACATTGTTGAAGGTGGCAGGGCAGCTTGAGAAAGCGGCTAATAAAGCCTATGTGATCCTGGGCTTCATAAATAGAGGCACAGAGTACAAAAGCCAGGACATTATGATGGACCTGTGTAAAACACTGGTTCGGCCCCAACTGGAGTATTGTGTCCAATTCTGGGCACCACACTTTAGGAAGGATGTGAAGGCCTTAGAGAGGGTGCAGAAAGGATTTACGAGAATGGTTCCAGGGATGAGGGACTTCAGTGACGGGGATAGACTGGAGAAGCTGAGGTTGTTCTCCTTGGAGCAGGGAAGGTTGAGAGGGGATTTGATCGAGGTGTTCAAAATCATGAGGGGTCTGGGGAGAGTAGACAAAGAGAGAAACTGTTCCCATTGGTGGAAAGGTCGGGAACACAGATTTAAGGCGATTGGCAGAAGAACCAAAGGCGACATGAAGAAAAACGTTTTTACGCAGCGAGCAGTTAGGATCTGGAAGACACGGCCTGAACAGACCATTTATTAATCAACAGAAGAACAATTTCGATCAGTTGCCGCTGAATACTTCTTCCTCGAAAAGATCACAAACTATTTTAAACAAATATATTCCCCGACACAGGATTAAAACACAAAGCTGCAGAAAGCAACTGACAACAATTGTAACACCCCAGAGATTGTGAGTGTGTTTGCCTCTCGAAGTGTCTGCATCTCCAACAGAGACAAAGATGGATTGCAGAAAGAGCGATAGGGATAGAGATAAGGCCAGAGTGAAGTAGAATTTACTCACAGTGGTTTAGTGTGAATGCACAGTGGGCAGTCTGTGATTCTCAGGCACACATATCGGGAAACATGGAAACATAGAAAACAGGAGCAGTGGTCGGCCATTCGGCCCCTCGAGCCTGCACCGCCATTCAATACGATCATGGCTGATCCTCTATCTCAACACCATATTCCCGCTTTCTCCCCATACCCCTTGATACCTTGTTTCTAGAAATCTATCTCTCTCCCTCTTAAATATATTCAGTGACTTGGCCCCCACAGCCTTCTGTGGTAGAGAATTCCACAGGTTCACCTCCCTCTGAGTGAAAACATTTCTCCTCATCTCATTCCGAAATTTCCTACCTTGTATCCTGAGACTGTGACCCCTTGTTCTAGACTTCCCAGCCCGGGGAAACATCCTCCCCACATCCAGTCTGTCCAATCCAGTCAGAATTTTATACGTTTCAATGAGATCCACTCTCATTCTTCTAAACTCTAGTGAATACAGGCCCAGTCAACCCAATCTCTCCTCATAGGACAATCCCCCCATCCCAGGAATCAGTCTGGTGAACCTTCGCTGCACTCCCTCTATGGCAAGTATATCCTTCCTAAGGTCAGGAGACCAAAACTGTACACAATACTCCAGGTGTGGTCTCACCAGGGCCCTGTATAACTGTGGTAAGACATCCTTGCTCCTATACTCAAACCCTCTTGCAATGAAGACCAACATACCATTTGCCTTCCTAAGTGCTTGCTGCTGGAAGATCCCAAGTTTGATCTGAAGGCTTTGCTGAATGCAAGCGCATTCAGGAGGCTTAGGAGCAGGAGTAGGGCATCCAGCCCTTCAAGCCTGCTCCACCTTTCAATAAGATCTTGGCTGATCATCGACCTCAACTCCACTTTCCCACCCGATCTCCATTTCCGTCGATTCCCCGAGACTCCAAAAATCTATTGATCTCAGCCTTGAATATACTCAACGATTCAGCCTCCTTTAGGGCAGAGAAGTCCAAAGATTCACAACTCTCTCAGTGAAGAAATTTTTCCTCCTCTCAGTCTTAAATGGCCGACCCCTTATCCTGTGTCATGTGTGTACATGCTGTTTGTAGCCACCAGATGGTGTCATTGTTGAAGGCCACTGAGCAGCACACACATGGTGCTGCTCTGGTATAAAAGGCCAGCCATTTTGTGAGTCAGGCACTTTGGGGCATAAAGCAGAAACGAGGTTGTACCTTGTTCAGTTAAACAGTACTCAGTTTGTACCTTTATTGCATACATAACATTTGGCGACGAGAACACAATGAGCACGATTGGATTTTTAGAGCGGTTTATGGAGGGAGAAGATTGGTCAGACTTTGTGAGCCATTTGAACCAGTACTTCGTGGCCAACAAAGGGGGTCGACGATGCAGATGGGCACCGGGCCGTGTTCCTCACTGTGTGCGGTTAAAGATCTACCGTCTGATAAACAATCTACTCATGCCGAGTGATCCAACAGAGGAAATGTATGAGGAGTTGTGTACATTGGTACGGGAGCACCTCAAGCCAGACGACGGCATCATCATCTCGAGACACAGGTTTATACACACGTTCGATCGGAGGCCCAGAGCGCGGTGGAATTCGTTGCCGATCTGAGACATCTAGCGGGACCATGCAAGTTCAGGACGGTGTTGGCAGACATGCTGCGGGACTTCTTTGTTATCGGTATCAAGCACGAGGTGATCCTCGCAAACATCCAGATCGCTCAATCATGTATGACCACGGACAGGAGTCGAAAGCAAATAGCGGTGAAGAACCAAACCTCGGCAAGTACTGTAAATGCGATTGATTCAGCGATCGGCAGAGCGGCACATGGCAGGGCCTATCCGGCTGTGTTCGGCAAACCTGCGGCTGTCCAAATCCGCCAGCGGGAATGTATCCGACTTCTCCGTGTTGGCGTTGTGGGGGAAATCATCGGCACCAGCAGTGCTGATTTAAGCAATATAGTTGCAAAGGCTGTCTGAGAGTGGGGCATCTCCAGCACAAGTGTCTGCAGATGAGCAAGCGAGCTGCTACATACCACGTGGAGGATGAGATTCAGACTAGCGTGGATTCGGATACGCAATCTGAGATGCCAGAGGAGGAAATGTATGGACTGTACTCCTTCATAACCAAGAGTAAACCAATTTTGATTAATGTGAAGTTTTAACGGGATACCGGTATCGATGGAACTGGACACAGGGGCGAGTCAATCGATCATGAATGAGAGGGCATTTAATAAGCTGTGGGATACTAAGACTGTGAGACCCAGGTTGAGCCCTGTTAACGACAAGCTGCGCACGTACACCAAAGAACTGATAAAGGTGATTGGCAGTGCACATAATGTGTCATATAACAGTGCGGTTCACGAGTTACCACTGTGGGTTGTTCCAGGCAATGGCCCAACGCTGCTCGGCAGGAGCTGGTTGGAGAAAATCAGATGCGACTGGAACGACATAAAGGCGTTGTATACGGAGGAAGATACATGTGACCAAGTATTGAGCAAGTTCCCCTCGCTGTTCGAACCGAGTATTGGCAACTTCACAGGAACCAAGGTGCAGATCCACGTGGACTCAGGTGCAAGATCCATCCATCATAAAGCTCGGGCAGTTCGTATATGATGAGGGAGAAGGTCGAAATTGAACTGGACAGACTTCAGCGTGAAGGGATCATATCACCAGTCGAATTTAACCAATGGGCCAGCCCCATTGTTCCTGTGCTGAAAAGTGATGGCACAGTCAGAATCTGTGGCGACTACAAGGCTACGATCAACAGGGTTTCGAAACAAGATCAGTACCCATTACCAAAGGCTGATGACTTGTTTGTGACGCTAGCCGGAGGGAAGTCGTTCACAAAACTGGACTTGACATCAGCCTATATGACGCAGCAGTTGGTCGAGATGTCGAAGAGACTGACGTGCATTAACACGCACAAAGGACTGTTTATTTACCACAGGTGACCGTTTGGAATTCACTCGGTTGCAGCAATATTCCAGAGGAATATGGAAAGTCTACTGAAGTCCGTTCCCAGAACTGTCATATTCCAAGATGACATCCTGATCACAGGTCGTGACTCCAAGGAACACCTGAACAACCTGGAAGAGGTTCTACTGCGTTTGGACAGAGTGGGACTCAGACTGAAACGCTCAAAGTGCATCTTCAAGGCACCGGAGGTCGAATTCCTCGGGAGGAAAATCGCCGCTGATGGCATCAGACCTACTGACGTGAAAACCAAAGCCATCAATAATGCACCCAAGCCGCAGAACTTGACGGAGCTGCATTCGTTCCTGGGTCTACTCAACCACTTTGGTAACTTCCTACCTAAATTGAGCACCTTACTAGAACCACTGCACATGCTATTGAGAAAAGGCAACAGCTGGGTGTGGGGCGCATTGCAAGACAGAGCTTTTGAGAAAGCCACCAATCTGCTTTGCTCGAACAAGCTGCTGGTAAATTATGACCTATTTTTAGTTTTGGCCTGTGACACATCGTCATATGGGATCGGTTGCGTGTTACAACAAGCCAATGAGTCGGGGAAACTTCAACCTGTCGCAGATGCATCCAAAAGTTTGTCTAAAGCAGAAAGAGCCTACAGTATGGTAGAAAAAGAAGCTTTAGCGTGTGTATGGTGTTAAAAAGATGCATCTATACCTGTTCGGTCTGAGGTTCGAATTAGAGACCGATCACAAGCCGCTCATTTCATTGTTTTCCGAGAGCAAAGGTATCAATACCAACGCTTCATCCCGCATCCAAAGGTGGGCGCTGACATTATCTGCCTATGATTATGTCATTCGCCACAGACCTGGCACAGAGAATTGTGCTGATGCATTGAGCCGTCTGCCGTTGCCCACACCGGAAGTGGAAATGCCACAACCGGCAGATTTAATGTTAATCATGGATGCTTTTGAGAGTGAAGGAACCCCTGTCACAGCTCAACAAGTTAAGACCTGGACCAGCCAGGACCCGATATTATCGGTGGTAAAGGGTTGCATCCTCAAAGGGGATTGGTCTGCCATACCTAAGCAAATGTGCGAGGAGGCCAAACCGTACATTCGTCGCAAGGACGAACTGTCTATTCAAGCAGATTGCATATTGTGGGGCAATCGAGTTGTAATGCCCATGAAAGGGAGAGAGAAGTTTGTGCATGAGTTACACAGCACACCTTCTGGTATAGTGATGATGAAGGCCATCGCCAGGTCCCACGTATGGTGGCCAGGAATTGATTCTGAGCTGGAAGCATACATGCATCAGTGCAACACCTGCATGCAGCTCAGCAAAGCACCAGCGGAATCGCCGCTGAGTCTGTGGTCGTGGCCAGCCATTCAGGTGAATTTATAATGGAGAACAAAGAAATGGCAGACCAATTGAACAAATACTTTGGTTCTGTCTTCACGAAGGAAGACACAAATAACCTTTTGGAAGTAGTAGGGGACCGAGGGTCTAGTGAGAAGGAGGAACTGAAGGATATCCTTATTAGGCGGGAAATTGTGTTAGGGAAATTGATGGGATTGAAGGCCGATAAATCCCTGGGGCTTGATAGTCTGCATCCCAGAGTACTTAAGGAAGTGGCCCTAGAAATAGTGGATGCATTGGTGATCATTTTCCAACAGTCTATCGACTCTGGATCAGTTCCTATGGACTGGAGGTTAACTAATGTAACACCACTTTTTAAAAAGGGAGGGAGAGAGAAAATGGGTAATTATAGACCGGTTAGCCTGACATCAGTAGTGGAAATGTTGGAATTAATTATTAAGGATGAAATAGCAGCGCATTTGGAAAGCAGTGACAGGATCGGTCCAAGTCAGCATGGATTTATGAAAGGGAAATCATGTTTGACTAATCTTCTGGAATTTTTTGAGGATGTAACTAGTAGAGTGGACAAGGGAGAATCAGTGGATGTGATGTATTTGGACTTTAAAAGGCTTTTGACAGGGTCCCACACAAGAGATTGGTGTGCAAAATCAAGGCACATGGTATTGGGGGTAATATACTGATGTAGATAGAGAACTGGTTGGCAGACAGGAAGCAGAGAGTTGGAATAAATGGGTAATTTTCAAAATGGCAGGCAGTGACTAGTGGAGTGCCGCAGGGCTCAGTGCTGGGACCCCAGCTCTTTACAATATACATCAATGATTTGGATGAAGGAATTGAGTGTAATATCTCCAAGTTTGCAGATGACACTAAACTGGGTGGCGGTGTGAGCTGTGAGGGGAATGCTAAGAGGCTGCAGGGTGACTTGGACAGTTTGGGTAAGTGGGCAAATGCATGGCAGATGCAGTATAATGTGGATAAATGTGAGGTTATCCACTTTGGGGGCAAAAACGCGAAGACAGAATATAATCTGAATGGCGGCAGATTAGGAAAAGGGGAGGTGCAACGAGACCTGGGTGTCATGGTTCATCAGTCATTGAAAGTTGGCATGCAGGTACAGCAGGCGGTGAAGAAGGCAAATGGTATGTTGGCCTTCATAGCGAGGGGATTTGAGTATAGTAGCAGGGAGGTCTTACTGCAGTTGTACAGGGCCTTGGTGTTCAGTTTTGGACTCCTAATCTGAGGAAGGACGTTCTTGCTATTGAGGGAGTGCAGCGAAGGTTCACCAGACTGATTCCAGGGATGGCTGGACTGACATATGAGGAGAGACTAGATCAACTGGGCCTTTATACACTGGAGTTTAGAAGGATGAGAGGGGATCTCATAGAAACATAGAAGATTCTGACGGGACGGGACAGGTTTGATGCGGGTAGAATGTTCCCGATGTTGGGGAAGTCCAGAACCAAGGGACACAGTCTCAGGATAAGGGGTAGACCATTTAGGACTGAGATGAAGAGAAATTTCTTCACTCAGAGTGGTGAACCTGTGGAATTCCCTGCCGCAGAGAGTTGTTGATGCCAGTTCATTGGATATCTTCAAGAGGGAGTTAGATATGACCCTTACGGCTGAAGGGATCAAGAGGTATGGAGAGAAAGCAGGAAAGGGGTACTGAGGGAATGATAAGCCATGATCTTATTGAATGGTGGTGCAGGCTCGAAGGGCCGAATGGTCTACTCCTGCACCTATTTTCTTTGTTTCTATGTTTCTAACCATGGTCCAGGATCCATGTAAATTTTGCAGGTCCCTTCCTGGGCAAGATGTTTTTAGTGGTGGTGGATGCTTATTCGAAGTGGATAGAATGCATAATCATGTCATCCAGTACATCCACGGCAACCATAGAGAATCTCAATGTCATGTTCGCGACACATGGTCTGCCTGACATAGTGGTGAGCGACAATGGGTCGTGCTTCACCAGTCAGGAGTTTCAGGAGTTTGTAAAACTTAACGGCATAAAACATGTAAGGTCAGCACTGTTCAAGCCTGCGTCCAACGGGCAAGCAGAATGTGAAGTACAAATTATCAAGCAAAGCATGAGGAGAGTAACCCAAGGGTCACTGCAGACCCGCTTGTCCTGCATACTGCTGAGTTACAGGACAAGACCCCACACACTCACAGGGGTCTCGCCTGCTGAACTCATGATGAACAGAGGTCTTAAGACCAAGTTATCTCTTGTACACTGGATTTAAGTAATCATGTTGAATACAGATGACAAAGTCAACAAGGGTACCACGATCGTGAACCTGTGTCACGCGAGAGTTCTGTTAATGATCCTGTATATGTGTTGAATTATGGTCAGGGTCCCAAATCGATCGCTGGTACAGTCATGGCCAAGGAGGGCAACAGAGTATTTGTTATTAATCTCAAGGATGGGCAAACTTGCAGGAAACACATGGATCAGACAAAGCTGAGGCACACAGACGAGCCAGAGCAGTCGGATGAAAAAACCGTCGACGACCAACCAGCAGGCTTCAGTGGACTCAAGGGCCATCAGTGATCCCGGAATTTCCATCACGGACTTGTTCAATAAAAATGGACTTATAATTCCTGACAAGGCCACTGCCATCCTCAACAAGTCAGTCATCCAGCCACCAGCCACAACAGACCCGCACACTCACCCAAGGCCGGAATCGAACTGAGACGGTCAACCTGGGAACGTAAAGCACCGGACCATCTCAATCTGTGAAAGACTGTGATAAGATCTCAGAGGAGGGTATTATCATGTATGTACATGCTGTTTGTAGCCACCAGGTGGTGTTATTATTGGAGGCCACTGAGCAGCTCGCACATAGTGCTGCTCTGGTATAAAAGGCCAGCCATTTTGTGAGTCAGGCACTTTGGGCCTAAATAAAGCAGAGCCAAGGTTGTACCTTGTTCAGTTAAACAGTACTCAGTTTGAACCTCTGTTGCATAAATGACATCCTGAGACTGTGACCCCTAGTTCTAGACATTCCAGCCCGGGGGAAACAACCTCTCAGCATCTACCCTGTCAATCCCCTTCAGAATATTGTATGTTTCAATGAGATCACCTCTCATTCTTCTAAACTCCAGAGAGTATCGGACCAATCTACTCAATTTCTCCTCATAGGACACCCTCTCATCTGGGGAATCAATATAGTGACCCTTCGTTGTAACCCCTCTAAGGAAAGTATGTCCTTCCTCAGTTGACTGAGCCAGTTGTTCTCTGAGCTACAGTTGGGGCAACACTTTATTGAGAAATGAGGGTGAAAGCGGAAGCCCAGTGGTCAACACCAGGATTGGAAAAGCGTAAATCATGCAGTGTCACAGGTTGGCTTGTAAGTCTGAAGACTGACAGAGGGAGATCAGGAGTCTAAGAGCTGTGAGATTGTTGGATAGCATTTCAGGAGCACACTGCGCATTGTCTTGATCCCAAAATATTGGAGATAAATCGTCATCATTGGCAGTCCCTCGGAATCGAGGAAGACTTGCTTCCACTCAATGTGAGTTCTCAGGTGACTGTACAGTCCAATATGGGAATTACAGATCCTGTCACAGGTGGGACAGACAGTGGTTGAGGGAAGGGTTGGGTGGGACAGGTTTGCCGCACGCTCCTTCCGCTGCCTGCGCTTGGTTTCTGCACACTCTCGGCGACAAGACTCGAGGTGCTCAGCGCCCTCCCGGATGCACTTCCTCCACTTAGGGCGGACTGGTCTTTGGCCAGGGACTCCCAGGTGTCGGTGGGGATATTGCACTTTATCAGGGAGGCTTTGACGGTATCCCTGTAACGTTTCCTCTGCCCACCTTGGGCTTGCTTGCCGTGAAGGAGTTCCGAGTAGAGCGCTTGCTTTGGGAGTCTCGTGTCTGGGGACATGCGGACAATGTGGCCTGCCCAGCGGAGCTGATCAAGTGTGGTCAGTGCTTCAATGCTGGGGATGTTGGCCTGGTCGAGGACGCTAACGTTGGTGCATCTGCCCTCCCAGGGGATTTGTAGGATCTTGCGGAGACATCGTTGGTGGTATTTCTCCAGCGACTTGAGTTGGTGTTAGGCAAATCGTCCCTACAGCAACAATTTGGGTTCAGGCCAGTCAAATCAGACACAAAGTAGAGATAGATATCTTCAAGCTAATTTCGGCGACTTCAAAATCAACAAAGCAGCAAAGTTTCTTGACAGTAAGAGGATTATCTCACTACTTTCCACTATGAGGCAACCTGACCATCACAGGCCACAGCAACCACCCCTCTGTCTAGGGAACAGACTCTTCCCACGGAGAATTCCCGCAACCTTCTCGGTGGAGACTCATTATTTTGTGCCTTTTCTTATCACGGTTTCCACGGATAAATGTCAGCATTTCTCACCAGTTGAGTCCCTTCCTGTCGCCACACTCTTTGAGCCAGAGAAATGCTCAAATCAGACGCCTCTGAACGATGAGGGCACTGCACCCATTTTTAGAGGTTGCTTCAGGCTAGACACTCATCAAAAGTCTTTGAATATCTCGCAATAACCACGAATTCGATATTATGTCACAAGCGCAAAGAATGTTTCAGGATCAATACTAAACAATGGGTGGAGTGGAAAAGTACCTGTGCAGTCTTTATTTAAAGAATGGGATGTTTCCGATCATCGTAGGTTTGGAGGGTAGCCTGAGGCGGTGTACTCTGATTAGGCAGTCAGTTGTTCCCTGTGTTCCTCTCCCCGTCCCGCCTCAATAAATGTTCAGAATCGCCCCCAACCTCAACACTTGATATACTGCGATACTGCAGCATGCAAGGGCTTCCTTGCTCTGAGGTAAGCGATGTCTTCTTTTAGTCATCTACTTTGATTTAATTTCTCTCTCCACAGGTACCGTCCGATCTGTCAGCTGTGGCTCAGTGGGCAGCACCCTCGCCTCTGAGTCAGAAGGTTGTGGGTTCGAATTCCACTCCAGGGACTTGAGCACACAAATCTAGGCTGACACTCCGAGTGCAGTGCTGAGGGAGTGCCGCACTGTCAGAGGTGCCGTCTTTTGGATGAGACATCAAACCGAGGCCCCGTATGCTCTCTCAGGTGGATGTAAAAGCTCCCATGGCTCTATTTCAAGAAGAGCAGGGGAGTTCTCCCCAGTGTCCTGGGGCCAATATTTATCCCACGACCAACATCACTAAAGCAGATTATCTGGGTCATTATCACATTGCTGTGTGTGGGAGCTTGCTGTGCGCAGGTTGCCTGCTGTGTTTCCCACATTACAACAGTGACTACATCCCAAAAGTTCTTCATTGGCTGTAAAGCGTCCTGAGGACGTGAAAGGCACTAATTAAATGCAAGTATTTTTCTTTTTTTCTGAGCATTTCCAACTGTGTTTTTATTTCCGATTGTGGCCTCGGAGAGGCTGCCGATGAGATTGGTCAGAATGGTATCAGGGATGAGGGACTTTATGCCGAGATTGTGGGTTTGACCCCCTTAGTGCAGAGAAGGTTCAGAGGAGATTTCTGTTGTGCCCGACTGCCCGAGAGGAATTTGTGCCCCTGTGTATTTATCGCCTGCGCCTTACTTTAATCGCACGGTGAAAGTTAAGAGGAGAATGATGAAGGGCTTTGATAGACTAAATAAGATGCAGCAGTTTCCAGGAACGGAAGGGTTGGGTAACCAGAGGACACCGAGTTAAGGAGATCGGCAAAAGAACCAGACATTGTTTTACTGATGGCCTCCTGTGTTGTATCATTCTATGATTTCCAGCATCCGCTGTACTTTACTTTAAGAACATAAGAGATAGGAACAGGAGTAGGCCATTCGGCCCCTCGAGCCTGCTCCGTCATTTAATACGATCATGGCTGATCAGCTCCACTTCCCCGCCCGTTCCCCATAACCCCTTATCCCCTTATTGGTTAAGAAACTGTCTATCTCTGTCTTAAATATATTTAATGTCCCAGCTTCCACAGCTCTCTGGGGCAGAGAATTCCACAGATTTACAACCCTCTGAGAGAAGAAATTCCTCCTCATCTCAGTTTTAAATGGACGGCCTCTTATTGTGAGACTATGCCCCCTAGTTCTAGTCTCCCCCATCAGTGGAAACATCCTCTCTGCACCCACCTTGTCAAGCCCCCTCATAATCTTATACGTTTCGATAAAAACACTTCTCATTTTTCTGAACTGCAATGAGTAATTCCTAATTCTTTGTTGTTGCTTGCCCCCAGTCTGGTGCAGGACCCAGCACTGAACTGTGCACACCAGGTAGGAAGGAGTGCAGGGATGGTATCTGGCCAGAGGTATGGTGGAGCCCGACAGTTGCCTTTCAGTGCAGCCTGGGTAGGGACACGACAGAACAAGCAGCATGCCCCAATTCTCATCTCCAACCTGTTGGAAAGAGCCCGTGTTTGACCATCGGGAGATAGAATCTTTGCATGACTGCCCGAGAGTAATTTCTGCCCCGTGTATTTATAACCTGTGCCACTCTTTAATTGCATGGTGAAAGCTATTCGAGTGATGTTGCACACTGAGCTTTTAGAAACAAGTAGAAATCCGTGTCTCCTTCGCTGTCACGAATTCGGGTTTGCCGCAGGTATGTACTCGGGTTCACCTGCTCCATTAAGCGATTCCGCCCAGCCTCTGACAGACGCTGCAGTAAATTTTTGACTTTGTGCAACAGTGTGAAATGGGTACTCATCATCGTAGTCAGTCCCTCGGAATCGAGGAAGACTTGCTTCCACTTCAAAAGTGAGTCCTCAGGTGACTGAACAGTCCAATACGAGAGCCACAGTCCCTGTCACAGGTGGGACAGACAGTGGTTGAGGGAAGGGGAGGGTGGGACTGGTTTGCCGCACGCTCCTTCCGCTGCCTGCGCTTGGTTTCTGCATGCTCTCGGCGACGAGACTCGAGGTGCTCAGCGCCCTCCCGGATGCACTTCCTCCACTTAGGGTGATCTTTGGCCAGGGACTCCCAGGTGTCGGTGGGGATGTTGCACTTTATCAGGGAGGCTTTGAGGGTGTCCCTGTAACGTTTCCTCTGCCCACCTGGGGCTCGCTTGCCGTGAAGGAGTTCCGAGTAGAGCACTTGCTTTGTGAGTATCGTGTCTGGGGCATGCGGACAATGTGGCCTGCCCAGCGGAGCTGGTCGAGTGTGGTCAGTGCTTCGATGCTGGGGATGTTGGCCTGGTCGAGGACGCTAACAAGGACGCAATAGCAAGTGGGCAGCCCGTTTTTACGGAGTTGTAAACCGAGACGCCTAAATCCCTTCGCTCCATCACAGCTTTCATTCCCTCGCACTCAGTTGAGAAAATATTCCGATTTGTCATTCCTGGATCCAAAGTGGATGATCTCATACTTCCCCACACTCCACTGGTTCCCATGTGTAGACAATGTACCTGGGATCTTTTCAAACGTCCTTACAATTACAGTCGAAGAAATGAAAAGGGGCGATCTTCACAAGCGGAGTGACGGCCCACAGGAATCCTCAGCTTGCTCTTTCCCAGATTGTTACATCCGTATTCCCAGTCCTTTGTCGAGGGTACTTGAGCTCACCCCTATTCTCGGTGCAGCACTGAGGGAGTGCAGTACTGAGGGAATGCAGTACTGAGGGAGTGCAGCAATGAGGGAGTGCAGTACTGAGGGAGTTCAGTACTGAGGGAGTGCAGTACTGAGGGAGTGCAGCACTGAGGGAGTGCAGTACTGAGGGAGTGCAGCACTGAGGGAGTGCAGTACTGAGGGAATGCAGTACTGAGGGAGTGCAGCAATGAGGGAGTGCAGTACTGAGGGAGTTCAGTACTGAGGGAGTGCAGTACTGAGGGAGTGCAGTACTGAGGGAGTGCAGCACTGAGGGAGTGCAGTACTGAGGGAATGCAGTACTGAGGGAGTGCAGCACTGAGGGAGTGCAGTACTGAGGGAGTGCAGTACTGAGGGAATGCAGTACTGAGGGAGTGCAGTACTGAGGGAATGCAGTACTGAGGGAGTGCAGTACTGAGGGAGTGCAGCACTGAGGGAGTGCAGTACTGAGGGAGTGCAGTACTGAGGGAGTGCAGCACTGAGGGAGTGCAGTACTAAGGGAGTGCAGCACTGAGGGAGTGCAGGGAGTGCAGTACTGAGGGAGTGCAGCACTGAGGGAGTGCAGGAAGTGCAGTACTGAGGGAGTGCAGCATTGAGGGAATGCAGTACTGAGGGAATGCAGTACTGAGGGAGTGCAGCACTGAGGGAGTGCAGCACTGAGGGAGTGCAGGGAGTGCAGTACTGAGGGAGTGCAGCACTGAGGGAATGCAGTACTGAGGGAGTGCATTACTGAGGGAATGCAGTACTGAGGGAGTGCAGTACTGAGGGAGTGCAGCACTGAGGGAGTGCAGCACTGAGCGAGTGCAGTACTGAGTGAGTGCAGCACTGAGGGAGTACAGGGAGTGCAGTACTGAGGGAGTGCCGCACTGAAGGAGTGCAGGAAGTGCAGTACTGAGGGAGTGCAGTACTGAGGGAATGCAGTACTGAGGGAGTGCAGCACTGAGGGAGTGCAGGGAGTACAATACAGAGGGAGTGCAGCACTGAGGGAATGCAGTACTGAGGGAGTGCAGTACTGAGGGAGTGCAGCACTGAGGGAGTGCAGTACTGAGGGAGTGCAGCACTGAGGGAGTGCAGGGAGTGCAGTACTGAGGGAGTGCAGCACTGAGGGAATGCAGTACTGAGGGAGTGCATTAATGAGGGAATGCAGTACTGAGGGAGTGCAGTACTGAGGGAGTGCAGCACTGAGGGAGTGCAGGGAGTGCAGTACTGAGGGAGTGCAGCACTGAGGGAATGCAGTACTGAGGGAGTGCATTACTGAGGGAATGCAGTACTGAGGGAGTGCAGTACTGAGGGAGTGCAGCACTGAGGGAGTGCAGCACTGAGGGAATGCAGCACTGAGGGAGTGCAGGGAATGCAGTACTGAGGGAATGCAGTACTGAGGGAGTGCAGCACTGAGGGAGTGCAGCACTGAGGGAGTGCAGGGAGTGCAGTACTGAGGGAGTGCAGCACTGAGAGAATGCAGTACTGAGGGAGTGCATTACTGAGGGAGTGCAAACTGAGGGAGTGCAGCACTGAGGGAGTGCAGCACTGAGGGAGTGCAGGGAGTGCAGTACTGAGGGAGTGCAGTACTGAGGTAGTGCAGCACTGAGGGAGTGCAGGGAGTGCAGTACTGAGGGAGTGCAGTACTGAGGGAATGCAGTACTGAGGGAGTGCAGCACTGAGTGAGTGCAGCACTGAGGGAATGCAGGGAGTGCAATACTGAGGGAGTTCATCACTGAGGGAGTGCAGGGAGTGCAGTACTGAGGGAGTGCAGCACTGAGGGAGTGCAGTACTGAGGGAGTGCAGTACTGAGGGAATGCAGTACTGAGGGAGTGCAGTACTGAGGGAGTGCAGCACTGAGGGAGTGCAGCACTGAGGGAGTGCAGGGAGTGCAGTACTGAGGGAATGCAGTACTGAGGGAGTGCAGTACTGAGGGAGTGCAGCACTGAGGGAGTGCAGGGAGTGCAGTACTGAGGGAATGCAGTACTGAGGGAGTGCAGTACTGAGGGAGTGCAGCACTGAGGGAGTGCAGTACTGAGGGAGTGCAGTACTGAGGGAGTGCAGTACTGAGGGAATTCAGCACTGAGGGAGTGCAGTACTGAGGGAGTGCAGTACTGAGGGAGTGCAAGGAGTGCAGTACTGAGGGAGTGCAGTACTGAGGGAATGCAGTACTGAGGGAATGCAGTACTGAGGGAGTGCAGTACTGAGGGAATGCAGTACTGAGGGAGTGCAGTACTGAGGGAATGCAGTACTGAGGGAGTGCAGCACTGAGGGAGTGCAGCACTGAGGGAGTGCAGTACTAAGGGAGTGCAGCACTGAGGGAATGCTGCACTGAGGGAGTGCAGGAAGTGCAGTACTGAGGGAGTGCAGTACTGAGGGAATGCAGTACTGAGGGAGTGCAGCACTGATGGAGTGCAGGGAGTGCAGTACTGAGGGAGTGCAGCACTGAGGGAGTGCATTACTAAGGGAGTGCAGTACTGAGGGAGTGCAGCACTGAGGGAATGCAGTACTGAGGGAATGCAGTACTGAGGGAGTGCAGTACTGAGGGAATGCAGTACTGAGGGAATGCAGTACTGAGGGAGTGCAGTACTGAGGGAATGCAGTACTGAGGGAGTGCAGCACTGAGGGAGTGCAGTACTGAGTGAGTGCAGCACTGAGGGAATGCAGGGAGTGCAGGACTGAGGGAGTGCTGCACTGAGGGAGTGCAGGAAATGCAGTACTGAGGGAGTGCAGTACTGAGGGAATGCAGTACTGAGGGAGTGCAGCACTGAGGGAGTGCAGGGAGTGCAGTACTGAGGGAGTGCAGCACTGAGGGAGCGCATTACTGAGGGAGTGCAGTACTGAGGGAGTGCAGCACTGAGGGAGTGCAGCACTGAGGGAGTGCAGGAAGTGCAGTACTGAGGGAGTGCAGCACTGAGGGAATGCAGTACTGAGGGAGTGCAGTACTGAGGGAGTGCAGCACTGAGGGAGTGCAGCACTGAGGGAGTAGAGGGAGTGCAGTACTGAGGGAGTGCAGTACTGAGGGAATGCAGTACTGAGGGAATGCAGTACTGAGGGAGTGCAGCACTGAGGGAATGCAGGGAGTGCAGTACTGAGGGAGTGCAAGGAGTGCAGTACTGAGGGAGTGCAGCACTGAGGGAGTGCAGTATTGAGGGAATGCAGTACTGAGGGAGTGCAGCACTGAGGGAGTGCAGCACTGAGGGAGTGCAGGGAGTGCAGTACTGAGGGAATGCAGTACTGAGGGAGTGCAGTACTGAGGGAGTGCAGTACTGAGGAAGTGCATTACTGAGGGAGTGCAGTACTGAGGTAGTGCAGTACTGAGGGAGTACAGGGAGTGCAGTACTGAGGGAGTGCAGTACTGAGGGAATGCAGTAATGAGGGAGTGCAGCACTGAGGGAGTGCAGGGAGTGCAGTACTGAGGGAGTGCAGCACTGAGGGAGTGCAGGGAGTGCAGTACTGAGGGAGTGCAGCACTGAGGGAATGCAGTACTGAGGGAGTGCATTACTGAGGGAATGCAGTACTGAGGGAGTGCATTACTGAGGGAGTACAGTACTGAGGGAGTGCAGCACTGAGGGAGTGCAGCACTGAGGGAATGCAGCACTGAGGGAGTGCAGGGAATGCAGTACTGAGGGAATGCAGTACTGAGGGAGTGCAGCACTGAGGGAGTGCGGCACTGAGGGAGTGCAGGGAGTGCAGAACTGAGGGAGTGCAGCACTGAGAGAATGCAGTACTGAGGGAGTGCATTACTGAGGGAATGCAGTACTGAGGGAGTGCAGTACTGAGGGAGTGCAGCACTGAGAGAGTGCAGCACTGAGGGAATGCAGTACTGAGGGAGTGCATTGCTGAGGGAATGCAGTACTGAGGGAGTGCAGTACTGAGGGAGTGCAGCACTGAGGGAGTGCAGGGAGTGCAGTACTGAGGGAGTGCAGTACTGAGGGAATGCAGTACTGAGGGAATGCAGTACTGAGGGAGTGCAGTACTGAGGGAATGCAGTACTGAGGGAGTGCAGCACTGAGGGAGTGCAGCACTGAGGGAGTGCAGTACTGAGGGAGTGCAGCAGTGAGGGAGTGCAGGGAGTGCAGTACTGAGGGAATGCAGTACTGAGGGAGTGCAGTACTGAGGGAGTGCAGTACTGAGGGAATTCAGCACTGAGGGAGTGCAGTACTGAGGGAGTGCAGCACTGAGGGAGTGCAGTACTGAGGGAGTGCAGCACTGAGGGAGTGCAGGGAGTGCAGTACTGAGGGAGTGCTGCACTGAGGGAGTGCAGGAAATGCAGTACTGAGGGAGTGCAGTACTGAGGGAATGCAGTACTGAGGGAGTGCAGCACTGAGGGAGTGCAGGGAGTGCAGTACTGAAGGAGTGCAGCACTGAGGGAGTGCATTACTGAGGGAGTGCAGCACTGAAGGAGTGCAGCACTGAGGGAGTGCAGGGAGTGCAGTACTGAGGTAGTGCAGCACTGAGGGAGTGCAGGAAGTGCAGTACTGAAGGAGTGCAGTACTGAGGGAATGCAGTACTGAGGGAGTGCAGCACTGAGGGAGTGCAGGGAGTGCAGTACTGAGGGAGTGCAGCACTGAGGGAATGCAGTACTGAGGGAGTGCATTACTGAGGGAATGCAGTACTGAGGGAGTGCAGTACTGAGGGAGTGCAGCACTGAGGGAGTGCAGCACTGAGGGAGTAGAGGGAGTGCAGTACTGAGGGAGTGCAGTACTGAGGGAATGCAGTACTGAGGGAGTGCAGCACTGAGGGAATGCAGGGAGTGCAGTACTGAGGGAGTGCAAGGAGTGCAGTACTGAGGGAGTGCAGCACTGAGGGAGTGCAGTATTGAGGGAATGCAGTACTGAGGGAGTGCAGCACTGAGGGAGTGCAGCACTGAGGGAGTGCAGGGAGTGCAGTACTGAGGGAATGCAGTACTGAGGGAGTGCAGTACTGAGGGAGTGCAGTATTGAGGAAGTGCAGGGAGTGCAGTACTGAGTGAGTGCAGTACTGAGGGAGTGCAGGGAGTGCAGTACTGAGGGAGTGCAGCACTGAGGGAATGCAGTACTGAGGGAGTGCAGCACTGAGGGAGTGCAGTACTGAGGTAGTGCAGTACTGAGGGAGTGCAGGGAGTGCAGTACTGAGGGAGTGCAGTACTGAGGGAATGCAGTACTGAGGGAGTGTAGCACTGAGGGAGTGCAGTACTGAAGGAGTGCAGGGAGTGCAGTACTGAGGTAGTGCAGCACTGAGGGAGTGCAGGAAGTGCAGTACTGAAGGAGTGCAGTACTGAGGGAATGCAGTACTGAGGGAGTGCAGCACTGAGGGAGTGCAGGGAGTGCAGTACTGAGGGAGTGCAGCACTGAGGGAATGCAGTACAGAGGGAGTGCATTACTGAGGGAATGCAGTACTGAGGGAGTGCAGTACTGAGGGAGTGTAGGACTGAGGGAGTGCAGCACTGAGGGAGTAGAGGGAGTGCAGTACTGAGGGAGTGCAGTACTGAGGGAATGCAGTACTGAGGAAGTGCAGCACTGAGGGAATGCAGGGAGTGCAGTACTGAGGGAGTGCAAGGAGTGCAGTACTGAGGGAGTGCAGCACTGAGGGAGTGCAGTATTGAGGGAATGCAGTACTGAGGGAGTGCAGCACTGAAGGAGTGCAGCACTGAGGGAGTGCAGGGAGTGCAGTACTGAGGGAATGCAGTACTGAGGGAGTGCAGTACTGAGGGAGTGCAGCACTGAGGGAATGCAGTACTGAGGGAGTGCAGCACTGAGGGAGTGCAGTACTGAGGTAGTGCAGTACTGAGGGAGTGCAGGGAGTGCAGTACTGAGGGAGTGCAGTACTGAGGGAATGCAGTACTGAGGGAGTGCAGCACTGAGGGAGTGCATGGAGTGCAGTACTGAGGGAGTGCAGTACTGAGGGAGTGTAGCACTGAGGGAGTGCAGTACTGAAGGAGTGCAGCACTGAGGGAGTGCAGCACTGAGGGAGTGCAGGGAGTGCAGTACTTAGTGAGTGCAGTACTGAGGGAATGCAGCACTGAGGGAATGCAGGGAGTGCAGTACTGAGGGAGTGCAGCACTGAGGGAGTGCAGGGAGTGCAGTACTGAGGGAGTGCAGCACTGAGGGAGTGCAGTACTGAGGGAATGCAGTACTGAGGGAATGCAGTACTGTTGGAGTGCAGTACTAAGGGAATGCAGTACTGAGGGAGTGCAGCACTGAGGGAGTGCAGCACTGAGGGAGTGCAGGGAGTGCAGTACTGAGGGAATAAAGTACTGAGGGAGTGCAGTACTGAGGGAGTGCAGGAGTGCAGTACTGAGGGAGTGCAGTACTGAGGGAGTGCAGGGAGTGCAGTACTGAGGGAGTGCAGGTAGTGCAGTACTGAGGGAGTGCAGTACTGAGTGAATGCAGTACTGAGGGAGTGCAGCACTGAGGGAGTGCAGCACTGAGGGAATGCAGTACTGAGGGAGTGCAGCACTGAGGGAGTGCAGTACTGAGGGAATGCAGTACTGAGCGAGTGCAGGGAGTGCAGTACTGAGGGAGTGCAGCACTGAGGGAGTGCAGCACTGAGGGAATGCAGTACTGAGGGAATGCAGTACTGAGGGAGTGCAGCACTGAGGGAGTGCAGTACTGAGGGAATGCAGTACTGAGAGAGTGCAGTACTGAGGGAGTGCAGTACTGAGGGAATGCAGCACTGAGGGAGTGCAGTACTGAGGGAGTGCAGCACTGAGGGAGTGCAGTACTGACGGAGTGCAGCGCTGAGGGAGCGCAGCACTGAGGGAGTGCAGCACTGAGGGAATGCAGTACTGAGGGAGTGCAGCACTGAGGGAGTGCAGTACTGAGGGAGTGCAGTACTGAGGGAGTGCAGCACTGAGGGAGTGCTGTACTGACGGAATGCAGCACTGCGGGAGTGCAGTACTGAGGGAGTGCAGTACTGAGGGAGTGCAGCACTGAGGGAGTGCTGTACTGACGGAATGCAGCACTGCGGGAGTGCAGTACTGAGGGAGTGCAGCACTGAGGGAGTGCTGTACTGAGGGAGTGCAGCACTGAGGGAGTGCAGTACTGAGGGAGTGCAGCACTGAGGGAGTGCTGTACTGACGGAATGCAGCACTGCGGGAGTGCAGTACTGAGGGAGTGCAGCACTGAGGGAGTGCAGCACTGACGGAATGCAGCACTGCGGGAGTGCAGTGCTGAGGGAGTGCACTGAGGGAATGCAGTACTGAGGGAGTGCAGTACTGAGGGAGTGGAGCACTGAGGGAGTGCTGTACTGACGGAAGGCAGTACTGAGGGAGTGCAGCACTGAGCGAGTGCAGCACAGTCAAGCCATTGCTAGGAGCCATTAGACCGAGGGTTGTAGGATGGTGTATAATACAATGGAGAAATATATTAACAATGCAGAAATGTATTAATATTTTTGTATTATGAGACGGTATTCTGTGTGATGGAGGCTAAGATTAGGCCGGGATTCTGTAGGGAATGCTAAGCAGTAGGTGTAAGGTCACTGCAACTGAAGCATCAAAGGGCTTGTGTTCGAATTAAAGCTGGTATGGGGACATGGCTCACTGTCGATTAACTATTACGGTGGATATATGTAACCATCCAACGTTGGGTTCTCGTTTACATAAACAAAACACATTCTAGTGACAGTGAGTGTATAATAGCCTAAAACACATGACAAGCACGTGGCAATGATCTCAGAATTGCTCAGTTTACGGCAAATTATCTGACATTGTCCATCCAGATGTATCGGCTAATGTTCAGTAATTCTTTGGTATTCCATGCAGAGAACGTGCCTCAATTAGTCAGTAGTTGTGACCCCAATGGATAAGTATATAGATGTAAAACTTGTACTTTCTGTCGATATTAATAAAACCCACAATTTGATTTCGCTCTGGCATATGAACCTATATAATTTGGATTCACCTACTTGGTTGAGCTAACAATTGTCCCATGTACCTTTTGAGGTGATGTGAAAGATTCTGTGCCACTATTCGAAGAAGAGGATATAGCTTTTATTTTGGCCAACGTTCTCCCACCAACACCACCAAAACAGATTAACTGGTCATTTATCTCATGGTTGTTTGCGGCACAAATTATCTGCCCCGTTTATTCACATATCAACAGTGACGACATGACAGGCTGTAGAGCCTAAGGTGGAGAGCTGAGCAGTGACCATCAAATTAAAGTCATCTCCAGCACACTAATCATTAATGCCAGTGTAAGATTATGATCACAGGTCACACACACAGATGCCCAATGAGTCTTGGGAGTTATAAGACAGTTTATTAAGGAGTGGTAGTTCCAATATAATCCAACACAACACACAATCAGGACAGACACAGTAGACATACGACCATGACAAGTAGCTGGTACTAGTCCCGATCGGACAGGCGGCTGGTGGTACAAACACCTTATCTTCACCATCTGCCCTGAGCCGTCTGCGTCTTTAATTTATTCTCTGTTTAGGGGTGGGCCTGGTGTGGGATATGGGCAGGACCATTTAACCTGTGATATGTCGAGTTCTTTGTCTCAACTCTTGGGATTAGACCCTCCCCTTCACACCTTCCCGATCGGAGTCAGACCGGCCGTTCATGGCATTCAGATGTCTGCAGCTGCCGGTGATCAGTTATTGATGTTCACGTTGTTCCAGTGCCTTTAGCTATTGCACCGTGGGGTGAATCTTCAATTCTAACACCAGTCTGAAGAGGCTTTTTGGTCTCGAGTTATTTCTTCCAATTCACCATTTCTTAGAGCGGGTCGAGGCGTGCTGAGTATTTGAGAATGTTTGAGCTGATGATCTAATCGGGACGCTAATCCAATAATAGATGCAACTTTCTCCCCAGATATTCCGAGCCTCCATCATGCTGAGGGGACTCATCCTCTTCACTCTGCTCGCTCAGGGTAAGTCGGCACGGCCCCAGTGTGGGCGGAGATCATGCTGTAGAATTATTCACAATGTTGCTCAAAATGATTGAAGAAACAGTTCAAAGTTCAGAATGGCCAAATACGCAGGATTGCGCTCTGTCAGTTGTTGTGAGGGTTGTTTCCCTGAGGTCGCTCTAAGGTGCCCTTCAGCCCGTCCCATTAATCACCATCCCTGCTGAAATCACGCGTTCCAGTGAGTGCAATTTGCAGCTCTGTCTGACACGCCCCAAATCCCATCCCCATGCCGGAGAATCTCCAAATCAATCTCCCGAGGGATGCAGATGGAGGGAGATTTATTTGGTCTATCTGGAGGGCACCATCTCCCATAGGAACAGGAGGAGGCCATTCAGCCCCTCGAGCCTGTTCCGCCATTCAATTAGATCACAGCTGATCTGTGTTTTAACTATTTACCCGCCTTGATTCCATAAAGCTTAATAACGTTGCCTAACAAGCAACTATCTATCTCAGTTTTACAATGTTCAAGTCATCCCCAAACTCAACAGCTTTTTGGAGGAGCGATTCCAGATTTTCGCTACCCTTTGTGTGAAGATGTGCTTTCTGAATGGTTGGTCTCTCAGTCTGTCTGTCTATCTATCTATATCTTTTCTTTTATGTACATATATTATTTATACATATACTACCAGAGCCAAGCTGTGTGTATTATAACCAGCGAAACCTGCAGACAGCTGGTGAACCTCCCACCTACTTCTCCAGCTGGGATCTGCCTGTTCAGTTGAACATTTCCTTACAGGGTTCTCTGGAGACAAGTGTGAGAGGTCATAGCCCCCAGTGACTGATCTCACTTCCAGGTCCCATTGATGAGCCAAGTTGGCCGGTCAGTCAACGGAGCCATGGAATGCATGGAAAGCCATGGAGTCCCTGGCCAAAGACCATCCTAAGTGGAGGAAGTGCATCCGGGAGGGCGCTGAGCACCTCGAGTCTCGTCGCCGAGAGTGTGCAGAAACCAAGCGCAGGCAGCGGAAGGAGCGTGCGGCAAACCAGTCCCACCTCCCCTTCCCTCAACCACTATCTGTCCCACCTGTGACAGGGTCTGTGGTTCCCGTATTGGACTGTTCAGTCACCTGAGGACTCACTTTTAGAATGGAAGCAAGTCTTCCTCGATTCCGAGGGACTGCCTATGATGATGATGAGGGAATACTAGAATCATCTGTATTCTACTGTATTCGCTGCTCACGATGTGGTCTCCTCTACATTGGGGAGACCAAGCGTAGATTGCGTGACCACTTTGTGGAACACCTCCATTCAGTCCATAAGTGTGACCCTGAGCTTCTGGTCGACTGTCACTTTAATTCTCCACTCCATTCCCACTCCGATATCTCCGTCCGCCGTCTCCAACACTGTTCCAATGAGGAACAGCACCTCATCTTTCGTTCAGGCACTTTACAGCCTTCTGAACTCAACATCCAGTTCAACCATTTCAGAGTGTAACCGCTGCCCATCTATGGCTTCCTCCCCCTCCCCACCCATCTTATGATTTATTTTCTTTGTCTGTAATGGCAGCTGGTCATTACTCTGCCATTCACACCTTATCCAGCTTAACCGTTTTCTAACTTCTGCCATTAGCATTTCATCCCTTTTGTCCCTCTAATCTCTCCTGCCTTCCCCCATCACAGACCTTCCCTTTTGGTCTTTCTGCCCCTCCCCCTTTCAGTGTCCTTTACAAACATTCACCAGTTCTGACGAAAGATCATCGACCCGAAACATTAACTCTGTTTCTCTCCACAGATGCTGCCTGACCTCCTGAGATTTCCACCATTCTCTGTTTTTGTCTCAGCTTTCAGCATCCGCAGTATTTTGTTTTTATGTTATTAATACTAGGATCAGCCTGGTTGGAGTATTTGAGCTCTAGGCCTGGCATAGCAGCTTGACAATTCTAATTTCCCATCAGCACGTGTGACAATGTGAAGCCATCTCGGCCCCAATCCCTGAAATATCCCAGTTCACTGCTTCCACCATGTTGCGCATGAGACAGTTGAGGAGTGTAGTGTTTGAGCTCTCACTGGGCAGGTTCCCAGTTATCAGGAACCCCTCCTGTGTGCCGCATAATTCATCCAGGTGAGTGAATGATTCACCAGCTTGCTGGAAGGTACTGTGGAGAGCAGTCTGCAATGTGCCAGCCTCCCTCATGTATCGAACCCGATTGCACTGCGGTGCACAAGGCTCACTCATCAACAACTGCTTCATCCACGTCACCGTGTGGCTTAGGCGGAGAGAGTCCCATCATAAGGCGGAGTCTGGTTTGTTGAGTGACAGCTCTCTGTGAGGTTTAGAACATGACATTAAGGACGATGCTTCAAATATACATTTACAAGTGAATCTGCTTTCTCAGGCTTGCCAGCGGGTGATTTACCGTGTATGAGAGCAGGAGGCGAATGCCAGGAGACATCCATCGAGTGCGCTGGACCTTACATGAAAGGAAAATGCTCCGGTCCAGACAATCGCCAATGCTGTCTAGGTGTGTACTTCAAACTCAAATTGTCCTCTATTTATACCTCTATGCCTTCAGTAAACTTTATGAAAGCTTTCAGTGAATGTTCTGACACAGAAACTGACCATTTGGCTCATGACATTTGTGCTGGTCGTTTTCAACACTTGAGCCACCCAGTCCAATGTCCCACACCCTACGCTTAAATATCCCACCCAGTCCAATGTCCCACACCCTACTCTTAAATATCGCACCCAGTCCAATGCCCCATACCCTACGCTTAAATATCCCACCCAGTCCAATGTCCCACACCCTACTCTTAAATATCGCACCCAGTCCAATGCCCCACCCTACTTTTAAATATCCCACCCACTCCAATGTCCCACACCCTACTCTTAAATATCGCACCCAGTCCAATGCCCCACCCTAGTCTTAAATATCCCACCCAGTCCAATGTCCCACACCCTACTCTTAAATATCGCACCCAGTCTAATGCCACACCCTACTCTTAAATATCCCACCCACTCCAATGTCCCACACCCTACTCTTAAATATCCCACCCAGTCCAATGCCCCACCCTACTCTGAAATATCCCACCCAGTCCAATGCCCCACCCTACTCTTAAATATCCCACCCAGTCCAATGCCCCACACTTTACTCTTAAATATCCCACCCAGTCCAATCCCACACCCTCCTCTTCAATATCCCACCCAGTCTAATCCCACTCGACACACTTTCCACATATTGAATTGACTCACCTAGTCCACTCCCACTCTCCTAACTCCCCACACCCTTTAATGTCCCACCCAGTCTAATCCCACTCTCCCCACTCTACATACCCTTTAATATCCCACCCAGTCTAACCGCATTCCCCATACCATTTAATATCCCATCCACTCTAATCCCATTGTCCTCTCTTCCCGTCCTCTTTAATATCCCTCCCAGTGAACCCTCAATCTCCTCACTCCCCATACCCTGCAATGTGACAGCCTTCCTCATGTATCGAACCCGATTGCACTGCGGTGCACAAGGCTCACTCATCAACAACTGCTTCATCCACGTCACCGTGGGGCTTTGGCGGAGAGAGTCCCATCATAAGGCGGAGTCTGGTTTGTTGAGTGACAGCTCTCTGTCAGGCTAAGAACATGACATTAAGGTCCATGCTTCAAATGTACATTTACAAATGAATCTGCTTTCTCTGGCTTTCCAGCGGGTGATTTACCGTGTATGAGAGAGGGAGGCGAATGCCAGGAGACATCCATCGAGTGCGCTGGACCTTACATGAGAGGAAAATGCTCCGGTCCAGCCAATCGCCAGTGCTGTCTAGGTGTGTACCTCGAACTCGAATTGTCCTCTATTTACAGCTCGATGCCTTCAGCAAACTTTAAGAAAGCTTTCAGTGAATGTTCTGACACAGAAACTGGCCATTTGGCTCATGATGTTTGTGCTGGTCGTTTTCAACACCTGAGCCACCCAGTCCAATGCACCACACCCTACGCTTAAATATCCCACCCAGTCCAATGCCCCACACCCTACGCTTAAATATCCCACCCACTCCAATGCCCCACACCCTACGCTTAAATATCCCACCCACTCCAATGCCCCATCCTACTCTTAAATATCGCACCCAGTCCAATTCCCCACCCTACTCTTAAATATCCCACCCTGTCCAATCCCACACCCTACTCTTAAATATCCCACCCAGTCCAATGCCCCACACCCTACGCTTAAATATCCCACCCACTCCAATGCCCCACACCCTACGCTTAAATATCCCACCCACTCCAATGCCCCATCCTACTCTTAAATATCGCACCCAGTCCAATTCCCCACCCTACTCTTAAATATCCCACCCTGTCCAATCCCACACCCTACTCTTAAATATCCCACCCTGCCCAATCCCACACCCTACTCTTCAATATCCCACCCAGTCCAATCCCACACCCTACTCTTAAATATCCCACCCAGTCCAATCCCACACCCCACTCTTAAATATCCCACCCTGCCCAATCCCACACCCTACTCTTCAATATCCCACCCAGTCCAATCCCACACCCCACTCTTCAATATCCCACCCCGTCCAATCCCACACCCTATTCTTAAATATCCCACCCTGCCCAATCCCACACCCTACTCTTCAATATCCCACCCAGTCCAATCCCACACCTTATTCTTAAATATCCCACCCAGTCCAATCCCACACCTTATTCTTAAATATCCCACCCAGTCCAATCCCACACACTACTCTTAAGTATCCCAATCAGTCCAATGCCCCACCCTATTCTTAAATATCCCACCCAGTCCAATGCCCCACACTATTCTTAAAATTCCCACCCAGTCCAATGCCCCACCCATGCCCTTCAAAATCCCACCAAGTATAATCCCACTCTCCTCACTCCCCACACCCTTTAATATCCCACCCAGTCTAACCGCACACCCCATAGCATTTAATATCCCACCCACTCTAATCCCATTGTCCTCTCTTCCCGTCCTCTTTAATATCCCTCCCAGTGAACTCTCAATCTCCTCACTCCCCATACCCTGCAATGTGCCAGCTACCCTCATGTACAGAACCCGATTGCACTGCGGTGCACAAGGCTCACTCATCAACAACTGCTTCATCCACGTCACCATGGGGCTTTGGCGGAGAGAGTCCCATCATAAGGCGGAGTCTGGTTTGTTGAGTGACAGCTCTCTGTCAGGCTTAGAAGATGACATGAAGGATGATGCTTCAAATGTACATTTACAAGTGAATCTGCTTTCTCTGGCTTGCCAGCGGGTGATTTACCGTGTACGACAGCGGGAGGCGAATGCCAGGAGACATCCATCAACTGCGCTGGACCTTACATGAAAGGAAAATGCTCCGGTCCAGACAATCGCCAGTGCTGTCTCGGTGTGTACCTCAAACTCGAATTGTCCTCTATTTACAGCTCGATGCCTTCAGTAAACTTTATGAAAGCTTTCAATGAATGTTCTGACACAGAAACTGGCCATTTGGCTCATGACCTTTGTGCTGGTCGTTTTTAACACCTGAGCCACCCAGTCCAATGCCCCACACCCCACTCTTAAATATCCCACCCAGTCCAATGCCCCACACCCTACGTTTAAATATCCCACCCACTCCAATGCCCCACACCCTACTCTTAAATAAGAACATAAGAATTAGGAACAGGAGTAGGCCATCTAGCCCCTCGAGCCTGCTCCGCCATTCAACAAGATCATGGCTGATCTGGCCGTGGACTCAGCTCCACTTACCCGCCTGCTCCCCGTAACCCTTAATTTCCTTATTGGTTAAAAATCTATCTATGTGTGACTTGAATACATTCAATGAGCTAGCCTCAGCTGCTTCCTTGGGCAGAGAATTCCACAGATTCACAACCCTCTGGGAGAAGAAATTCCTTCTCAACTCAGTTTTAAATTGGCTCCCCCCGTATTTTGAGGCTGTGCCCCCTAGTTCTAGTCTCCCCGACCAGTGGAAACACCTTCTCTGCCTCTATCTTGTCTATCCCTTTCATTATTTTAAATATTTCGATAAGATCACCCCTCATCTTTCTGAACTCCAACGAGTAAAGACCCAGTCTACTCAATCTATCATCATAAGGTAACCCCCTCATCTCCAGAATCAGCCTAGTGAATCGTCTCTGTACCCCCTCCAAAGCTAATATATCCTTCCTTAAGCAAGGTGACCAAAAATGCACGCAGTACTCCAGGTGCGGCCTCACCAATATCCTATACAGTTGCAGCAGGACCTCCCTGCTTTTGTACTCCATCCCTCTCGCAATGAAGGCCAACATTCCATTCACCTTCCTGATTACCTGCTGCACCTGCAAACTAACTTTTTGGGATTCATGCACAAGGACCCCCAGGTCCCTCTGCACCTCAGCATGTTGTAATTTCTCCCCATTCAAATAATATTCCCTTTTACTGTTTTTTTTCCCAAGGTGGATGACCTCACACTTTCCGACATTGTATTCCATCTGGACCAAACCTTAGCCCATTCACTTAACCTATCTAAATCTCTTTGCAGCCTCTCTGTGTCCTCTACACAACCCGCTTTCCCACTAATCTTTGTGTCATCTGCAAATTTTGTTACACTACACTCTAACCCCTCTTCCAGGTCATCTATGTATATTGTAAACAGTTGTGGTCCCAGCACCGATCCCTGTGGCACACCACTAACCACCGATTTCCAACCCGAAAAGGGCCCATTTATCCCGACTCTCTGCTTTCTGTTAGCCAGCCAATTCTCTATCCATGCTAATACATTTCCTCTGACTCCACGTACCTCTATCTTCTGCAGTAACCTTTTGTGTGGCACCTTATCGAATGCCTTTTGGAAATCTAAATACACCACATCCATCGGTACACCTCTATCCACCATGCTCGTTATATCCTCAAAGAATTCCAGTAAATTAGTTAAACATGATTTCCCCTTCATGAATCCATGTTGCGTCTGCTTGATTGCACTATTCCTATCTCGATGTCCCGCTATTTCTTCCTTAATTATAGTTTCAAGCATTTTCCCCACTACAGATGTTAAACTAACCGGCCTATAGTTACCTGACTTTTGTCTGCCCCCTTTTATAAACAGAGGCATTACATTAGCTGCTTTCCAATCCGCTGGTACCTCCCCAGAGTCCAGAGAATTTTGGTAGATTATAACGAATACATCTGCTATAACTTCCGCCATCTCTTTTAATACCTTGGGATGCATTTCATCAGGACCAGGGGACTTGTCTACCTTGAGTCCCATTAGCCTGTCCAGCACTACCCCCCTAGTGATAGTGATTGTCTCAAGGTCCTCCCTTCCCACATTCCTGTGACCAGCAATTTTTGGCATGGTTTTTGTGTCTTCCACTGTGAAGACCGAAGCAAAATAATTGTTTAAGGTCTCAGCCATTTCCACATTTCCCATTATTAAATCCCCCTTCTCATCTTCTGAGGGACCAACATTTACTTTAGTCACTCTTTTCCATTTTATATATCTGTAAAAGCTTTTACTATCTGTTTTTATGTTTTGCGCAAGTTTACTTTCGTAATCTATCTTTCCTTTCTTTATTGCTTTCTTAGTCATTCTTTGCTGTCGTTTAAAATTTTCCCAATCTTCTAGTTTCCCACTAATCTTGGCCACCTTATACGCATTGGTTTTTAATTTGATACTCTCCTTTATTTCCTTGGTTATCCACGGCTGGTTATCCCTTCTCTTACCGCCCTTCTTTTTCACTGGAATATATTTTTGTTGAGCACTATGAAAGATCTCCTTAAAAAACCTCCACTGGTCCTCAATTGTGCCACCGTTTAGTCTGTGTTCCCAGTCTACTTTAGCCAACTCTGCCCTCATCCCACTGTAGTCCCCTTTGTTTAAGCATAGTACGCTCGTTTGAGACACTACTTCCTCACCCTCAATCTGTATTACAAATTCAACCATATTGTGATCACTCATTCTGAGAGGATCTTTTACTGGGAGATCGTTTATTATTCCTGTCTCATTACACAGGACCAGACCTAAGATAGCTTGCTCCCTTGTAGGTTCTGTTACATACTGGTCTAAGAAACAATCCCGTATGCATTCTATGAATTCCTCCTCCAGGCTACCCCGTGCGATTTGATTTGACCAATCGATATGTAGGTTAAAATCCCCCATGATTACTGCCGTTCCTTTTTCACATGCTTCCATTATTCCCTTGATTATTGCCCGCCCCACCTTGAAGTCATTATTTGGAGGCCTATAAACTACGCCCACCAGTGACTTTTTCCCCTTACTATCTCTAATCTCCACCCACAATGATTCAACATTTTGTTCATTACAGCCAATATCGTCTCTCACAACTGCCCTGATATCATCCTTTATTAACAGAGCTACCCCACCTCCTTTCCCTTCTTGTCTATCTTTCCGAATTGTCAGATACCCCTGTATGTTTAATTCCCAGTCTTGGCCACCCTGCAACCACGTTTCTGTAATGGCCACCAAATCATACCCATTTGTAATGATTTGTGCCGTCAACTCATTTACTTTATTTCGAATGCTGCGTGCGTTTAGGTAGAGTGTTTTAATACTAGTTTTTAAACCATGATTTTTAGTTTTGACCCCTCCTGCAGCCCCTTTATATTCAGTGGCCCTTTTTGTTTTTTGCCTTGGGTTTCTCTGCCCTCCACTTTTACTCATCTCCTTTCTGTCTTTTACATAGAAACATAGAAACATAGAAAATAGGTGCAGGAGTAGGCCATTCGGCCCTTCTAGCCTGCACCACCATTCAATGAGTTCATGGCTGAACATTCAACTTCAGTACCTCATTCCTGCTTTCTCACCATACCCCTTGATCCCCCTAGTAGTAAGGACCTCATCTAACTCCTTTTTGAATATACTTAGTGAATTGGCCTCAACAACTTTCTGTGGTAGTTGCTTTTGTCTCCTTTTTGTTTCCCTCTGTCTCCCTGCATTGGTTCCTATCCCCCTGCCATATTAGCTTAACTCCTCCCCAACAGCACTAGCAAACACTCCCCCGAGGACATTGGTTCTGGACCTGCCCAGGTGCAGACCGTCCGGTTTGTACTGGTCCCACCTCCCCCAGAACCGGTTCCAATGCCCCAGGAATTTGAATCCCTCCCTGCTGCACCACTGCTCAAGCCACGTATTCATCTGCGCTATCCTGCGATTCCTACTCTGACTAGCACGTGGCACTGGTAGCAATCCTGAGATTACTACTTTTGAGGTCCTACTTTTTAATTTAGCTCCTAGCTCCTTAAATTCGTCTCGTAGGACCTCATCCCGTTTTTTACCTGTATCGTTGGTACCAATGTGCACCACGACAACTGGCTGTTCTCCCTCCCTTTTCAGAATGTCCTGCACCCGCTTCGAGACATCCTTGACCCTTGCACCAGGGAGGCAATATACCATCCTGGAGTCTCGGTTGCGGCCGCAGAAACGCCTGTCTATTCCCCTCACCATCGAATCCCCTATCACTATCACTCTCCCACTCTTTTTCCTGCCCTCCTGTGCAACAGAGCCAGCCACGGTGCCATGAACTTGGCTGCTGCTGCCCTCCCCTGATGAGTCATCCCTCTCAACAGTACTCAAAGCGATGTATCTGTTTTGCAGGGGGATGACCGCAGGGGACCCCTGCACTACCTTCCTTACACTGCTCTTCCTGCTGGTCTTCCATTCCCTATCTGGCTGTGTACCCTTCACCTTCTACTCACGTCATTCTCAGCATCGTGGATGCTCCAGAGTAAATCCATCCTCAACTCCAATTCCGCAACGCGGACCGTCAGGAGCTGGAGGCGGATACACTTCCCGCACACGTAGTCGTCAGGGACACCGGAAGTGTCCCTGAGTTCCCACATAGTACAGGAGGAGCATATCACGTGACCGAGCTCTCCGGCCATGACTTAACCCTTAGATACACTTAAATTGGCAACAACAATGCTAAAGTTTACTCACTGTTATAGAAGAGAGAAAAGAAAAACTACTCACCAATCACCAGCCAATCACTTACCCCCTTGGCTGTGACGTCACCTTTCTGTTTCTTTCTACTTCTTTTTTGCCTTCTCCCTGTAGCTGCACAGGCCTCTCGCCGACCCCGGACTCATGCTGCTCCCGGTCTCACTGACCTTATGTAGGCCTCTCCGATCCCCGGAATTCCCGCCTCTCACCGAACTCGCGCTGCTCCCGGTCTCACTGGCCTTTTGTAGGCCTCTCCGATCCCCGGAACTCCTACCTCTTGCCGAACTCACACTGCTCCTGGTCTCACTGACCTTTTGTAGGCCTCTCCAATCCCCGGAACTCGCCGAACTCACGCTGCTCCCGGTCTCACTGGCCTTATGTAGGCCTCTCCGATCCCCGGAACTCCCACCTCTCGCCGAACTCACGCTGCTCCAGGTCTCACTGACCTTTTGTAGGCCTCTCCGATCCCCGGAACTCCCGCCTCTCCACGCACCTCCGACGCTGCTCCTGGTCTCACTGGCCTTTTCCACCCAGGCCAATATCACACCGGACTCTTAATTATCCCACCCAGTCCAATCCCACATCCTACTCTTAAATATCCCATCCAGTCCAATGCCCCACCCTACTCTTAAATATCTCCTCCCAGTCTAATCCCAATTTCCCTACACCCATTAATGTCCTACCCAATCCAATCCCACTTTCCTCACTCCCCATACCCTTTGATATCCCACCCAGTCAATCCCACTCTCCCCTCTTGCCATACACTTCAATAATCCAAACTGTCTAATCACACTGTCCCCACACCCCTCACCTTTAATATCCCGCCCAATCTATTCCCATGCACCCCACTTAATTAAATATCCCACCCACTCTAATCCCATTGTCCTCTCTTCCCATTCTCTTTAATATCCCCTCCAGTGACATTAAGGACAATGCTTCAAATGTATATTTACAAGTGCATCTGCTTTCTCAGACTTGCCAGCGGGTGATTTACCGTGTACGAGAGCGGGAGGCGAATGCCAGGAGACATCCATCAAGTGCGCTGGACCTTACATGAAAGGAAAATGCTCCGGTCCAGCCAATCGCCAGTGCTGTCTCGGTGTGTACCTCGAACTCGAATTGTCCTCTATTTACAGCTCTATCCCTTCAGTAAATTTTATGAAAGCTTTCAGTGAATGTTCTGACACAGAAACTGGCCATTTGGCTCATGATGTTTGTGCTGGTCGTTTTCAACACTTGAGCCACCCAGTCCAATGTCTCACCCAACTCTTAAATATCCCACCCAGTCCAATGTCCCACACCTTACGCTTAAATATCCCACCCACTCCAATGCCTCACACCCTACTCTTAAATATCACACCCAGTCCAATGTCTCACCCTACTCTTAAATATCCCACCCAATCCAATGCCCCACCCTACTCTTAAATGTCCCACCAGTCCAATCACACGCTCCTCTCTCACCATAGCTTTCAATATCCCACCCAGTCTAATCACACAGTCCCCACACCCTTTATATCTCACCCGGTCTAATCCCACTCTACACACTTTCCACATATTTAAATAACTCACCCAGTCCACGCCCACTCTCCCCACGCCCCACACCCTTTAATATTCCACCCAGACTAATCCCACTCTCCCCACTCACCATACCCTTTAATATACCGCCCAGTCGAACTGCACTCCCCATAGCATTTAATATACCACCCACTCTAATCCCATTGTCCTCTCTTCCCATCCTCTATAATATCCCCCCCAGTGAACCCTCAATCTCCTCACTCCCCATACCCTGCAATGTGCCAGCTACCCTCATGTCTAGAACCCGATTGCACTGCGGTGCACAAGGCTCACTCATCAACAACTGCTTCATCCACGTCACCGTGGGGCTTTGGCGGAGCCAGGCCCATCATAAGGCTGAGTCTGGTTTGTTGACTGACAGCTCTCTGTGAGGTTTAGAACATGACGTTAAGGATGATGCTTCAAATGTACATTTACAAGTGAATCTGCTTTCTCTGGCTTGCCAGCGGGTGATTTACCGTGTACGAGAGCGGGAGGCGAATGCCAGGAGACATCCATCAAGTGCGCTGGACCTTACATGAAAGGAAAATGCTCCGGTCCAGACAATCACCAGTGCTGTCTAGGTGTGTACCTCAAACTCAAATTGTCCTCTATTTACAGCTCTATGCCTTCAGTAAACTTTATGAAAGCTTTCAGTGAATGTTCTGACACAGAAACTGGTCATTTGGCTCATGACGTTTGTGCTGGTCGTTTTCAACACCTGAGCCATTCAGTCCAATGTCCCACACCCTACGCTTAAATATCCCACCCAGTCCAATGCCCCACCCTACACTTAAATATCCCACCCAGTCCAATGCCCCACCCTACACTTAAATATCGCACCCAGTCCAATGCCCCACCCTACTCTTAAATATCCCACCCAGTCCAATGCCGCACCCTACTCTTAAATATCCCACACAGTCCAATTCCATGCTCTTCTCTCCTCATAGCCTTCAATATCCCACTCAGTCTAATCACACAGTTCCCACACCCTTTAAATCCCACCCGGTCTATCCCACTCTACACACTTTCCACATATTTAAATAACTCACCCAGTCCAGTCCCACTCTCCTCACTCCCCACACCCGATAATATCCCACCCACTCTAATCCCATTGACCTCTCTTCCCGTCCTCTTTAATATCCCCCCCAGTGAGCCCTCAATCTCCTCACTCCCCATACCCTGCAATGTGCCAGCCACCCTCATGTATCGAACCCGATTGCACTGCGGTGCACAAGGCTCACTCATCAACAACTGCTTCATCCACGTCACCGTGGGGCTTTGGTGGAGACACGGCGATCATAAGGCTGAGTCTGGTTTGTTGAGTGACAGTTCTCTGTGAGGTTTAGAACATGACATTAAGGACGATGCTTCAAATGTACATTTACAAGTGAATCTGCTTTCTCTGACTTGCCAGCGGGTGATTTACCATGTATGAGAGCGGGAGGCACATGCCAGAACACATCCATCGAGTGCGCTGGACCTTACATGAAAGGAAACTGCTCCGGTCCAGCCAATCGCCAGTGCTGTCTAGGTGTGTACCTCGAACTCGAATTGTCCTCTATTTACAGCTCGATGCCTTCAGTAAACTTTATGAAAGCTTTCAGTGAATGTTCTGACACAGAAACTGGCCATTTGGCTCATGATGTTTGCGCTGGTTGTTTTCAACACCTGAGCCACCCAGTCCAATGCCCCACACCCTACGCTTAAATATCCCACCCAGTCCAATGCCCCACCCTACTCTTAAATATCACACCCAGTGCAATGCCCCACCCTACTCTTAAATATCTACTCCCAGTCTAATCCCAATCTCCCTACACCCATTAATGACACACCCAATCTAATCCCACTCTCCTCAATCCCATACCCGTTGATATCCCACCCAGTCAAAATCAGTCTCCCCACTTGCCATATCCTTCAATAATACACCCTGTCTAATCACACTGTCCCCACACCCCACACCTTTAATATCCCGCCCAGTCTATTCCCATGCACCCCACATCATTAAATATCCCACCCAATCTAATCCCATTGTCCCCTCTTCCCATCCTCTTTAATATCCCCCCCAGCGACATTAAGAACAATGCTTCAAATGTACATTTACAAGTGAATCTGTTTTCTCAGACTTGCCAGCGGGTGATTTACCGTGTATAACAGCGGGAGGCGAATGCCAGAACACATCCATCGAGTGCGCTGGACCTTACATGAAAGGAAACTGCTCCGGTCCAGCCAATCGCCAGTGCTGTCTCGGTGTGTACCTCGAACTCGAATTGTCCTCTATTTACAGCTCGATGCCTTCAGTAAACTTTATGAAAGCTTTCAGTGAATGTTCTGACACAGAAACAGGCCATTTGTCTCATGATGTTTGTGCTGGTCGTTTTCAACACCTGAGCCACCCAGTCCAATGCCCCACACCCTACGCTTAAATATCCCACCCACTCCAATGCCTCACCCTACGCTTAAATATCCCATCAAGTCTAATGCCCCACCTTACGCTTAAATATCCCACCCAGTCCAATGCCGCGCCCTACTCTTAAATATCCCACCCAGTCCAATGCCGCGCCCTACTCTTAAATATCCCACCCAGTCCAATGCCACACCCTACTCTTAAATATCCCACCCAGTCCAATGCACCGGCCTCCTCTTAAATATCCCACCCAGTCCAATGCACCGGCCTCCTCTTAAATATCCCACCCAGTCCAATGCACCAGCCTCCTCTTAAATATCCCACCCAGTCCAATGCACCAGCCTCCTCTTAAATATCTCACCCAGTCCAATCCCACACCCCATAATCCTTCAAAATCCCACCCAGTCTAATCACACTCTACACATTTTCCATATTTTTAAATAACTCACCCAATCCACTCCCACTCTCCCGATTCCCCACAACCTTTAATAACTGGCCCAATCTAACCGCACACCCCACAGCAATTAATATCCCACCCACTCTAATGCCATTGTCCTCTCTTCCCGGCCTTTTTAAATTCCTCCCAGTGAACCCTCAATCTCCTCACTCCCCATACCCTGCAATGTGCCAGCCACCCTCATGTACAGAACCCGATTGCACTGCGGTGCACAAGGCTCACTCATCAACAACTGCTTCATCCACGTCACCGTGGGGCTTTGGTGGAGACACGCCCATCATAAGGCGGAGTCTGGTTTGTTGAGTGACAGCTCTCTGTGAGGCTTAGAACATGACATTAAGGATGATGCTTCAAATGTACATTTACAAATGAATCTGCTTTCTCTGGCTTGCCAGCGGGTGATTTACCGTGTATGACAGCGGGAGGCGAATGCCAGGAGACATCCATCAAGTGCGATGGACCTTACATGAAAGGAAAATGCTCCGGTCCAGACAATCGCCAGTGCTGTCTCGGTGTGTACCTCAAACTCAATTTGTCCTCTATTTACAGCTCTATGCCTTCAGTAAACTTTATGAAAGCTTTCAGTGAATGTTCTGACACAGAAACAGGCCGTTTGGTTCATGATGTTTGTGCTGGTCGTTTTCAACACCTGAGCCACCCAGTCCAATGCCCCACACCCTACGCTTAAATATCCCACCCAGTCCAATGCCCCACCCTACGCTTAAATATCCCACCCAGTCCAATGGCATATTGGCCTTCATAGCGAGGGGATTTGAGTACAAGGGCAGGGAGGTGTTGCTACAATTGTACAGGGCCTTGGTGAGGCCACACCTGGAGTATTGTGTACAGTTTTGGTCTCCTAACCTGAGGAAGGACATTCTTGCTATTGAGGGAGTGCAGCGAAGGTTCACCAGACTGATTCCCGGGATAGCGGGACTGACCTATCAAGAAAGACTGGATCAACTGGGCTTGTATTCACTGGAGTTCAGAAGAATGAGAGGGGACCTCATAGAAACGTTTAAAATTCTGACGGGGTTAGACAGGTTAGATGCAGGAAGAATGTTCCCAATGTTGGGGAAGTCCAGAACCAGGGGACACAGTCTAAGGATAAGGGGGAAGCCATTTAGGACCGAGATGAGGAGGAATTTCTTCACCCAGAGAGTGGTGAACCTGTGGAATTCTCTACCACAGAAAGTTGTTGAGGCCAATTCACTAAATATATTCAAAAAGGAGTTAGATGAAGTCCTTACTACTAGGGGAATCAAGGGGTATGGTGAGAAAGCAGGAATGGGGTACTGAAGTTGCATATTCAGCCATGAACTCATTGAATGGCGGTGCAGGCTAGAAGGGCCGAATGGCCTACTCCTGCACCTATTTTCTATGTTTCTATGTTTCTATGCCTCACCCTACTCTTAAATATCCCACCCAGTGCAATACCCCACCCTACTCTTAAATATCCCACCCAGTCCAATGCCCCACCCTACTCTTAAATATCCCACCCAGTCCAATGCCCCACACCCTACTCTTAAATATCCCACCCAGTCCAATGCCCCACCCTACTCTTAAATATCTCACCCAGTCCAATGCCCCACCCTACTCTTAAATATCCCACCCAGTCCAATGCCCCACCCTACTCCTAAATATCCCACCCAGTGCAATACCCCACCCTACTCTTAAATATCCCACCCAGTCCAATGCCCCACCCTACTCTTAAATATCCCACCCAGTCCAATGCCCCACCCGACTCTTAAATATCCCACCCAGTCCAGTGCCCCACACCCTACTCTTAAATATCTCACCCAGTCCAATGCCCCACATCCTACTCTTAAATATCCCACCCAGTCCACTCCCACTCTCCTCCCTCACCACACCTTTAATATCCCACCCAGTCTAAACCCACTCCCCATACACTTTAATATCCCATGCATTCTATTCCCATGCACCCCACATCATTTAATATCTCTACCACTCTAATCCCATTGTCCTCTCTTCCCGTCCCCTTTAATATCCCTCCCAGTGAACCCTCAATCTCCTCACTCCCCATACCCTGCAATGTGCCAGCCACCCTCATGTACAGAACCCGATTGCACTGCGGTGCACAAGGCTCACTCACCAACAACTGCTTCATCCACGTCACCGTGGGGCTTTGGCGGAGACACGCCCATCATAAGGCGGAGTCTGGTTTGTTGAGTGACAGCTCTCTGTGAGACTTAGAACATGACATGAAGAACGATGCTTCAAATGTACATTTACAAGTGAATCTGCTTTCTCTGGCTTGCCAGCGGGTGATTTACCGTGTATGACAGCGGGAGGCGAATGCCAGGAGACATCCATCGAGTGCGCTGGACCTTACATGAAAGGAAACTGCTCCGGTCCAGCCAATCGCCAGTGCTGTCTAGGTGTGTACCTCGAACTCGAATTGTCCTCTATTTACAGCTCTATGCCTTCAGTAAACTTTATGAAAGCTTTCAGTGAATGTTCTGACACAGAAACAGGCCGTTTGGTTCATGACATTTGTGCTGGTCGTTTTCAACACCTGAGCCATCCAGTCCAATGCCCCACACCCTACTCTTAAATATCCCATCCACTCTAATCCCACACCCTACTCTTAAATATCCCACCCACTCTAATCCCACACCCTATTCTTAAATATCCCACCCACTCTAATCCCACACCCTACTCTTAAATATCCCACCCACTCTAATCCCACACCCTACTCTTAAATATATCACCCACTCTAATCCCACACCCGACACTTAAATATCCCCCCAGTCCAATGCTCCACCCTACTCTTAAATATCCCCCCAGTCCAATGCTCCACCCTACTCTTTACTATCTCCTCCCAGTCTAATCCTAATCTCTCTACACCCATAAATGTCCCACCCAATCTAATCCCACTCTCCCCCTCACTCCCCATACCCTTTGATATCCCACCCAGTCTATCCCACTCTCCCCACTTGCCATATCCTTCAATAATCCACCCTGTCGAATCACACTGTCCCCACACCCCACACCTTTAATATCCCGCCTAGTCTATTCCCATGCACCCCACATCATTAAATATCGCACCCACCCTAATCCCATTGTCCTCTCTTCCCATCCTCTTTAATATCTCCCTCAGTGACAATAAGGACAATGCTTCAAATGTACATTTACAAGTGAATCTGCTTTCTCAGAGTTGCCAGTGGGTGATTTACCATGTATGAGAGCGGGAGGCGAATGCCAGGAGACATCCATCGAGTGCGCTGGACCTTACATGAAAGGAAAATGCTCCGGTCCAGACAATCGCCAGTGCTGTCTCGGTGTGTACCTCGAACTCGAATTGTCCTCTATTTACAGCTCTTTGCCTTCAGTAAACTTTATGAAAGCTTTCAGTGAATGTTCTGACACAGAAACGGTACTTTTGGCTCATGACGTTTGTGCTGGTCGTTTTCAACACCTGAGCCACCCAGTCCAATGCCCCACACCCTACGCTTAAATATCGCACCCAGTCCAATGCCCCACCCTACTCTTAAATATTCCAGCCAGTCCAATGTCCCACCCTACTCTTAAATATCCCACCCAGTCCAATGTCCCACCCTACGCTTAAATATCCCACCCAGTCCAATGCCCTGCCCTACTCTTAAATATCCCACCCAGTCCAATGCCCCACCCTACTCTTAAATATCCCACCAGTCCAATGCCCCACCCTACTCTTAAATATCCCAGCCAGTCCAATGCCACACCCTACGCTTAAATATCCCACCCAGTCCAAAGCCCCACACCCTACTCTTAAATATCCCACCCTGTCCAATGCCCCACACCTTACTCTTAAATATCCCACCCAGTCCAATCCCACACCCTCCTCTTCAATATCCCACCCAGTCTAATCCCACTCGACACACTTTCCACATATTTAATTGACTCACCCAGTCCACTCCCACTCTCCTAACTCCCCACACCCTTTAATATCCCACCCAGTCTAACCGTACTCCCCATACCATTTAATATCCCATCCACTCTAATCCCATTGTCCTCTCTTCCCGTCCTCTTTAATATCCCTCCCAGTGAACTCTCAATCTCCTCACTCCCCATACCCTGCAATGTGCCAGCTACCCTCATGGACAGAACCCGATTGCACTGCGGTGCACAAGGCTCACTCATCAACAACTGCTTCATCCACGTCACCGTGGGGCTTTGGCGGAGAGAGTCCCATCATAAGGCGGAGTCTGGTTTGTTGAGTGACAGCTCTCTGTGAGGCTTAGAACATGACATGAAGGATGATGCTTCAAATGTACATTTACAAATGAATCTGCTTTCTCTGGCTTGCCAGCGGGTGATTTACCGTGTATGAGAGAGGGAGGTGAATGCCAGGAGACATCCATCGAGTGCGCTGGACCTTACATGAGAGGAAAATGCTCCGGTCCAGCCAATCGCCAGTGCTGTCTAGGTGTGTACCTCGAACTCGAATTGTCCTCTATTTACAGCTCTATGCCTTCAGTAAACTTTATGAAAGCTTTCAGTGAATGTTCTGACACAGAAACTGGTCATTTGTCTCATGACGTTTGTGCTGGTCGTTTTCAACACCTGAGCCATCCAATCCAATGCCCCACACCCTACGCTTAAATATCCCACCCACTCCAATGCCTCACCCTACTCTTATATATCCCACCCAGTCCAATGCCCCACCCTACTCTTAAATATCCCACCCAGTCCAATGCCCCACACCCTACTCTTAAATATCCCACCCAGTTCAATGCCCCACCCTACTCTTAATATCCCACCCACTCTAACCCCATGCTCCTCTCTCCCCATAGCCTTAAATATCCCACCCGGTCTAATCCCACTCTGCACACTTTCCACATATTTAGATAACTCACCCAGTCCACTCCAACTCTCCTCACTCCCCGTACCGTTTAATATCCCGCCCAGTCTAACCGCACTCCCCATAGCATTTAATATCCCACTCACTCGAATCCCATTGTCCTCTCTTCACGTCCTCTTTAATATCCCTCCCAATGAACCCTCAATCTCCTCATTCCCCATACCCTGCAATGTGCCAGCTACCCTCATGTACAGAACCCGATTGCACTGCGGTGCACAAGGCTCACTCATCAACAACTGCTTCATCCACGTCACCTTGGGGCTTTGGCAGAGAGAGTCCCATCATAAGGCTGAGTCTGGTTTGTTGAGTGACAGCTCTCTGTGAGGCTTAGAACATGACATTAAGGATGATGCTTCAAATGTACATTTACAAATGAATCTGCTTTCTCTGGCTTGCCAGCGGGTGATTTACCGTGTATGACAGCGGGAGGCGAATGCCAGGAGACATCCATCAAGTGCGTTGGACCTTACATGAAAGGAAAATGCTCCGGTCCAGACAATCGCCAGTGCTGTCTAGGTGTGTACCTCAAACTCGAATTTTCCTCTATTTACAGCTCTATGCCTTCAGTAAATGTTATGAAAGCTTTCAGTGAATGTTCTGACACAGAAATATGCCATTTGTCTCATGACGTTTGTGCTGGTCGTTTTCAACACCTGAGCCATCCAGTCCAATGCCCCACACCCTAAGCTTAAATATCCCACCCAGTCCAATGCCCCACCATACTCTTAAATATCCCACCCAGTCAATCCCACTCTCCTCACTTGCTGTATTCTTCAATAATCCACCCTGTCTAATCACACTGTCCCCATACCCCACACTTTTAATATCCCACCAAGTCTATTCCCATGCAGCCCACATAATTAAATTTCCCACCCACTCTAATCCCATTGTCCTCTCTTCGCATTCTTTTTAATATCCCCCCCAGTGACATTTAGGACAGTGCTTCAAATGTACATTTACAAGTGAATCTGCTTTCTCAGACTTGCCAGCGGGTGATTTGCCGTGTACGAGAGCAGGAGGCGAATGCCAGGAGACATCCATCAAGTGCGCTGGAACTTACATGAAAGGAAAATGCTCCGGTCCAGATAATCGCCAGTGCTGTCTAGGTGTGTACTTCAAACTCGAATTGTCCTCTATTTACAGCTCTATGCCTTCAGTAAACGTTATGAAAGCTTTCAGTCAATGTTCTGACACAGAAACAGGCCATTTGTCTCATGGCGTTTGTGCTGGTCGTTTTCAACACCTGAGCCACCCAGTCCAATCCCACACCCCACTCTTAAATATTCCACCCAGTGCAATGCCCCAACCTACACTTAAATATCCCACCCAGTCCAATCCCACACCCCACTCTTAAATATCCCACACAGTCCAATCCCACACCCCACTCTTAAATATCCCACCCAGTCCAATCCCACACCCTACTCTTGAATATCCCACCCTGTCCAATCCCTCAACCTGCTCATAAATATCCCACCCAGTGCAATACCCCACCGTACGCTTAAATATCCCACCCAGTCCAATGCCCCACACCCCACTCTTAAATATCCCACACAGTCCAATCCCACACCCCACTCTTAAATATCCCACCCAGTCCAATCCCACACCCCACTCTTAAATATCCCACACAGTCCAATCCCACACCCCACTCTTAAATATCCCACCCAGTCCAATCCCACACCCTACGCTTAAATATCCCACCCAGTCCAATCCCACACAGTACGCTTAAATATCCCACCCAGTCCAATCCCACACCCTACTCTTGAATATCCCACCCTGTCCAATCCCTCAACCTGCTCATAAATATCCCACCCAGTGCAATACCCCACCGTACGCTTAAATATCCCACCCAGTCCAATGCCCCACACCCTATTCTTAAATATCCCACCCAGTCCAATGCCCCACCCTACTCTTAAATATCCCACCCAGTGCAATGCCCCAAACTACACTTAAATATCCCACCCTGTCCAAACCTTCAACCTACTCTTAAATATCCCACCCACTGCAATACCCCACCCTACTCTTAAATATCCCACCCAGTCCAATGTCCCACACCCTACTCTTAAATATCCCACCCAGAACAATGCCCCACACTACTCTTAAATATCCCACCCAGTGCAATGCCTCATCCTGCTCTTAAATATCCCACCCAGTCGAATCCCACTCTCCCCATAATCTTTAATGTCTCCTCCAGTCTAATCCCAATCTCCCTACACCCATTAATATCCCACCCAATCAAATCCCACTCTCCTCACTCCCCATACCCTTTGATTTCCCACCCAGTCAAACTCACTCTCCCCACTTGCCATATCCTTCAATAATCCACCCTGTCTAATCACACTGTCCCCACACACAACACGTTTAATATCGCACACAGACTAATCCCACTCTTCTCAGTCCCCACACCCTTTAATATCACACCCAGTCTCACAGCACTCCCCATAGCATTTTAATATTCCACCCACTCTAATCCCATTGTCCTCTCTTCCCGACCTCTTAAATAACCCTCCCAGTGAACCCTCAATCTCCTCACTCCCCATACCCTGCAATGTGCCAGCCTTCCTCATGTACAGAACCCGATTGCACTGCGGTGCACAAGGCTCACTCATCAACAACTGCTTCATCCACGTCACCGTGGGGCTTTAGTGGAGACACGCCCATCATAAGGCTGAGTCTGATTTGTTGAGTGACAGCTCTCTGTGAGGCTTAGAACATGACATGAAGGACGATGCTTCAAATGTACATTTACAAATGAATCTGCTTTCTATGGCTTGCCAGCGGGTGATTTACCGTGTATGACAGCGGGAGGCGAATGCCAGGAGACATCCATCAAGTGCGCTGGACCTTACATGAAAGGAAAATGCTCCGGTCCAGCCAATCGCCAGTGCTGTCTAGGTGTGTACTTCAAACTCGAATTGTCCTCTATTTACAGCTCTTTGCCTTGAGTAAACTTTATGAAAGCTTTCAGTGAATGTTCTGACACAGAAACTGGCCATTTGGTTCATGACGTTTGTGCTGGTCATTTTCAACACCTGAGCCACCCAGTCCAATGCCCCACACCCTACGCTTAAATATCCCACCCACTCCAATGCCCCACACCCTACGCTTAAATATCCCACCCACTCCAATGCCCCACACCCTACTCTTAAATATCCCACCCAGTCCAATGCCCCACACCCTACTCTTAAATATCACACCCAGTCCAATGCCCCACCCTGCTCTTACATATTCGACACAGTCCAATCCCACACCCCGTGTCCTTTTAAATCCCTCCCAGTCTAATCCCACTCTCCCCATAATCTTTAATATCTCTTCCCAGTCCAATCCCAATCTCCCTCCACACATTAATGTCCCACCCAAACTAATCCCACTCTCCTCAGTCCCCACACCCTTTAATATCCCACCCAATCTAACCGCACTCCCCATAGCATTTAATATCCCACCCCCTCTAATCCCATTGACCTCTCTTCCCGTCATCTTTAATAACCCTCCAAGTGAACCCTCAATCTCCTCACTCCCCATACCTGCAATCTGCCAGCTATACTCATGTATCGAACCCGATTGCACTGCGGTGCACAAGGCTCACTCATCAACAACTGCTTCATCCACGTCACCTTGGGGCTTTGGCGGAGACAGTCCCATCATAAGGCTGAGTCTGATTTGTTGAGTGACAGCTCTCTGTGAGGCTTAGAACATGACATGAAGGACGATGCTTCAAATGTACATTTACAAGTGAATCTGCGTTCTCTGGCTTGCCAGCGGGTGATTTACCGTGTATGACAGCGGGAGGCGAATGCCAGGAGACATCCATCAAGTGCGCTGGACCTTACATGAAAGGAAAATGCTCCGGTCCAGACAATCGCCAGTGCTGTCAAGATGTGTACCATGGACTCGAATTGTCCTCTATTTACATCTCTATGCCTTCAGTAAACTTTATGAAAGCTTTCAGTGAATGTTCTGACACAGAAACTGGCCATTTGGCACATGACATAGAAACATAGAAACATAGAAAATAGGTGCAGGAGCAGGCCATTCAGCCCTTCTAGCCTGCACCGCCATTCAATGAGTTCATGGCTGAACATGAAACTTCAGTACCCCCTTCCTGCTTTCTCGCCATAACCCTTGATCCCCCGAGTAGTAAGGACTTCATCTAACTCCCTTTTGAATATATTTAGTGAATTGGCCTCAACTACTTTCTGTGGTAGAGAATTCCACAGGTTCACCACTCTCTGGGTGAAGAAGTTTCTCCTCATCTCGGTCCTAAATGGCTTACCCCTTATCCTCAGACTGTGACCCCTGGTTCTGGACCTCCCCAACATTGGGAACATTCTTTCTGCATCTAACCTGTCTAAACCCGTCAGAATTTTAAACGTTTCTATGAGGTCCCCTCTCATTCTTCTGAACTCCAGTGAATACAAGCCCAATTGATCCAATCTTTCTTGATAGGTCAGTCCCGCCATCCCGGGAATCAGTCTGGTGAACCTTCGCTGCACTCCCTCAATAGCAAGAATGTCCTTCCTCAAGTTAGGAGACCAAAACTGTACACAATACTCCAGGTGTGGCCTCACCAAGGCCCTGTACAACTGTAGCAACACCTCCCTGCCCCTGTATTCAAATCCCCTCGCTATGAAGGCCAACATGCCATTTGCTTTCTTAACCGCCTGCTGTACCTGCATGCCAACCTTCAATGACTGATGTACCATGACACCCAGGTCTCGTTGCACCTTCCCTTTTCCTAATCTGTCACCATTCAGATAATAGTCTGTCTCTCTGTTTTTACCACCAAAGTGGATAACCTCACATTTATCCACATTATACTTCATCTGCCATGCATTTGCCCACTCACCTAACCTATCCAAGTCACTCTGCAGCCTAATAGCATCCTCCTCGCAGCTCACACTGCCACCCAACTTAGTATCATCCGCAAATTTGGAGATACTGCATTTAATCCCCTCGTCTAAATCATTAATGTACAATGTAAACAGCTGGGGCCCCAGCACAGAACCTTGCGGCACTCCACTAGTCACTGCCTGCCATTCTGAAAAGTACCCGTTTACTCCTACTCTTTGCTTCCTGTCTGACAACCAGTTCTCAATCCACGTCAGCACACTACCCCCAATCCCATGTGCTTTAACTTTGCACATTAATCTCTTGTGTGGGACCTTGTCGAAAGCCTTCTGAAAGTCCAAATATACCACATCAACTGGTTCTCCTTTGTCCACTTTACTGGAAACATCCTCAAAAAATTCCAGAAGATTTGTCAAGCATGATTTCCCTTTCACAAATCCATGCTGACTTCGACCTATCATGTCACCATTTTCCAGATGCACTGCTACGACATCCTTAATAATTGATTCCATCATTTTACCCACTACTGAGGTCAGGCTGACCGGTCTATAATTCCCTGTTTTCTCTCTCCCTCCTTTTTTAAAAAGTGGGGTTACATTGGCTACCCTCCACTCCATAGGAACTGATCCAGAGTCAATGGAATGTTGGAAAATGACTGTCAATGCATCCGCTATTTCCAAGGCCACCTCCTTAAGTACTCTAGGATGCAGGCCATCAGGCCCTGGGGATTTATCGGCCTTCAATCCCATCAATTTCCCCAACACAATTTCCCGACTAATAAAGATTTCCCTCAGTTCCTCTTCCTTACTAGACCCTCTGACCCCTTTTATATCCGGAAGGTTGTTTGTATCCTCCTTAGTGAATACCGAACCAAAGTACTTGTTCAATTGATCCGCCATTTCTTTGTTCCCCGTTATGACTTCCCCTGATTCTGACTGCAGGGGACCTACGTTTGTCTTCACCAACCTTTTTCTCTTTACATACCTATAGAAACTTTTGCAATCCGCCTTAATGTTCCCTGCAAGCTTCTTCTCGTACTCCATTTTCCCTGTCCTAATCAAACCCTTTGTCCTCCTCTGCTGAGTTCTAAATTTCTCCCAGTCGTTGTGCTGGTCGTTTTCAACACCTGAGCCATCCAGTCCAATGCCCCACACCCTAAGCTTAAATATCCCACCCAGTCCAATGCCCCACCCTACTCTTAAATATCGCACCCAGTCCAATGCCCCACACTCTAAGCTTAAATATCCCACCCAGTCCAATGCCCCACACCCTACGCTTAAATATCCCACCCAGTCCAATTCCCCACCCTACGCTTAAATATCCCACCCAGTCCAATGCCCCACACCCTACACTTAAATATCACACCCAGTCCAATGCCCCACACCCTACACTTAAATATCCCACCCAGTCCAATGCCCCACACCCTACTCTTAAATATCCCACCCAGTCCAATGCCCCACACCCTACTCTTAAATATCCCACCCAGTCCAATTCCCCACCCTACGCTTAAATATCCCACCCAGTCCAATGCCCCACACCCTACACTTAAATATCCCACCCAGTCCAATGCCCCACACCCTACTCTTAAATATCCCACCCAGTCCAATGCCCCACACCTTACTCTTAAATATCCCACCCAGTCCAATCCCACACCCTCCTCTTCAATATCCCACCCAGTCTAATCCCACTCGACACACTTTCCACATATTTAATTGACTCACCCAGTCCACTCCCACTCTCCTAACTCCCCACACCCTTTAATGTCCCACCCAGTCTAATCCCACTCTCCCCACTCTACATACCCTTTAATATCCCACCCAGTCTAACCGCACTCCCCATACCATTTAATATCCCATCCACTCTAATCCCATTGTCCTCTCTTCCCGTCCTCTTTAACATCCCTCCCAGTGAACTCTCAATCTCCTCACTCCCCATACCCTGCAATGTGCCAGCTACCCTCATGTACAGAACCCGATTGCACTGCGGTGCACAAGGCTCACTCATCAACAACTGCTTCATCCACGTCACCGTGGGGCTTTGGCGGAGAGAGTCCCATCATAAGGCGGAGTCTGGTTTGTTGAGTGACAGCTCTCTGTGAGGCTTAGAACATGACATGAAGGATGATGCTTCAAATGTACATTTACAAATGAATCTGCTTTCTCTGGCTTGCCAGCGGGTGATTTACCGTGTATGGGAGAGGGAGGCGAATGCCAGGAGACATCCATCGAGTGCGCTGGACCTTACATGAGAGGAAAATGCTCCGGTCCAGCCAATCGCCAGTGCTGTCTAGGTGTGTACCTCGAACTCGAATTGTCCTCTATTTACAGCTCTTTGCCTTGAGTAAACTTTATGAAAGCTTTCAGTGAATGTTCTGACACAGAAACTGGTCATTTGTCTCATGACGTTTGTGCTGGTCCTTTTCAACACCTGAGCCATCCAATCCAATGCCCCACACCCTACGCTTAAATATCCCACCCACTCCAATGCCTCACCCTACTCTTATATATCCCACCCAGTCCAATGCCCCACCCTACTCTTAAATATCCCACCCAGTCCAATGCCCCACACCCTACTCTTAAATATCCCACCCAGTTCAATGCCCCACCCTACTCTTAATATCCCACCCACTCTAACCCCATGCTCCTCTCTCCCCATAGCCTTAAATATCCCACCCGGTCTAATCCCACTCTGCACACTTTCCACATATTTAGATAACTCACCCAGTCCACTCCAACTCTCCTCACTCCCCGTACCCTTTAATATCCCGCCCAGTCTAACCGCACTCCCCATAGCATTTAATATCCCACTCACTCTAATCCCATTGTCCTCTCTTCACGTCCTCTTTAATATCCCTCCCAATGAACCCTCAATCTCCTCATTCCCCATACCCTGCAATGTGCTAGCTACCCTCATGTACAGAACCCGATTGCACTGCGGTGCACAAGGCTCACTCATCAACAACTGCTTCATCCACGTCACCTTGGGGCTTTGGCAGAGAGAGTCCCATCATAAGGCTGAGTCTGGTTTGTTGAGTGACAGCTCTCTGTGAGGCTTAGAACATGACATTAAGGATGATGCTTCAAATGTACATTTACAAATGAATCTGCTTTCTCTGGCTTGCCAGCGGGTGATTTACCGTGTATGACAGCGGGAGGCGAATGCCAGGAGACATCCATCAAGTGCGTTGGACCTTACATGAAAGGAAAATGCTCCGGTCCAGACAATCGCCAGTGCTGTCTAGGTGTGTACCTCAAACTCGAATTTTCCTCTATTTACAGCTCTATGCCTTCAGTAAATGTTATGAAAGCTTTCAGTGAATGTTCTGACACAGAAATATGCCATTTGTCTCATGACGTTTGTGCTGGTCGTTTTCAACACCTGAGCCATCCAGTCCAATGCCCCACACCCTAAGCTTAAATATCCCACCCAGTCCAATGCCCCACCATACTCTTAAATATCCCACCCAGTCAATCCCACTCTCCTCACTTGCTGTATTCTTCAATAATCCACCCTGTCTAATCACACTGTCCCCATACCCCACACTTTTAATATCCCACCAAGTCTATTCCCATGCAGCCCACATAATTAAATTTCCCACCCACTCTAATCCCATTGTCCTCTCTTCGCATTCTTTTTAATATCCCCCCCAGTGACATTTAGGACAGTGCTTCAAATGTACATTTACAAGTGAATCTGCTTTCTCAGACTTGCCAGCGGGTGATTTGCCGTGTACGAGAGCAGGAGGCGAATGCCAGGAGACATCCATCAAGTGCGCTGGAACTTACATGAAAGGAAAATGCTCCGGTCCAGATAATCGCCAGTGCTGTCTAGGTGTGTACTTCAAACTCGAATTGTCCTCTATTTACAGCTCTATGCCTTCAGTAAACGTTATGAAAGCTTTCAGTCAATGTTCTGACACAGAAACAGGCCATTTGTCTCATGGCGTTTGTGCTGGTCGTTTTCAACACCTGAGCCACCCAGTCCAATCCCACACCCCACTCTTAAATATTCCACCCAGTGCAATGCCCCAACCTACACTTAAATATCCCACCCAGTCCAATCCCACACCCCACTCTTAAATATCCCACACAGTCCAATCCCACACCCCACTCTTAAATATCCCACCCAGTCCAATCCCACACCCTACTCTTGAATATCCCACCCTGTCCAATCCCTCAACCTGCTCATAAATATCCCACCCAGTGCAATACCCCACCGTACGCTTAAATATCCCACCCAGTCCAATGCCCCACACCCTATTCTTAAATATCCCACCCAGTGCAATGCCCCAAACTACACTTAAATATCCCACCCTGTCCAAACCCTCAACCTACTCTTAAATATCCCACCCACTGCAATACCCCACCCTACTCTTAAATATCCCACCCAGTCCAATGTCCCACACCCTACTCTTAAATATCCCACCCAGAACAATGCCCCATACTACTCTTAAATATCCCACCCAGTGCAATGCCTCATCCTGCTCTTAAATATCCCACCCAGTCGAATCCCACTCTCCCCATAATCTTTAATGTCTCCTCCAGTCTAATCCCAATCTCCCTACACCCATTAATATCCCACCCAATCAAATCCCACTCTCCTCACTCCCCATACCCTTTGATTTCCCACCCAGTCAAACTCACTCTCCCCACTTGCCATATCCTTCAATAATCCACCCTGTCTAATCACACTGTCCCCACACACAACACGTTTAATATCGCACACAGACTAATCCCACTCTTCTCAGTCCCCACACCCTTTAATATCACACCCAGTCTCACAGCACTCCCCATAGCATTTAATATTCCACCCACTCTATTACCATTGTCCTCTCTTCCCGACCTCTTAAATAACCCTCCCAGTGAACCCTCAATCTCCTCACTCCCCATACCCTGCAATGTGCCAGCTACCCTCATGTATAGAACCCGATTGCACTGCGGTGCACAAGGCTCACTCATCAACAACTGCTTCATCCACGTCACCGTGGGGCTTTAGTGGAGACACGCCCATCATAAGGCTGAGTCTGATTTGTTGAGTGACAGCTCTCTGTGAGGCTTAGAACATGACATGAAGGACGATGCTTCAAATGTACATTTACAAATGAATCTGCTTTCTATGGCTTGCCAGCGGGTGATCTACCGTGTATGACAGCGGGAGGCGAATGCCAGGAGACATCCATCAAGTGCGCTGGACCTTACATGAAAGGAAAATGCTCCGGTCCAGCCAATCGCCAGTGCTGTCTAGGTGTGTACTTCAAACTCGAATTGTCCTCTATTTACAGCTCTTTGCCTTGAGTAAACTTTATGAAAGCTTTCAGTGAATGTTCTGACACAGAAACTGGCCATTTGGTTCATGACGTTTGTGCTGGTCATTTTCAACACCTGAGCCACCCAGTCCAATGCCCCACACCCTACGCTTAAATATCCCACCCACTCCAATGCCCCACACCCTACGCTTAAATATCCCACCCACTCCAATGCCCCACACCCTACTCTTAAATATCCCACCCAGTCCAATGCCCCACACCCTACTCTTAAATATCACACCCAGTCCAATGCCCCACCCTGCTCTTACATATTCGACACAGTCCAATCCCACACCCCGTGTCCTTTTAAATCCCTCCCAGTCTAATCCCACTCTCCCCATAATCTTTAATATCTCTTCCCAGTCCAATCCCAATCTCCCTCCACACATTAATGTCCCACCCAAACTAATCCCACTCTCCTCAGTCCCCACACCCTTTAATATCCCACCCAATCTAACCGCACTCCCCATAGCATTTAATATCCCACCCCCTCTAATCCCATGACCTCTCTTCCCGTCATCTTTAATAACCCTCCAAGTGAACCCTCAATCTCCTCACTCCCCATACCTGCAATCTGCCAGCTATACTCATGTATCGAACCCGATTGCACTGCGGTGCACAAGGCTCACTCATCAACAACTGCTTCATCCACGTCACCTTGGGGCTTTGGCGGAGACAGTCCCATCATAAGGCTGAGTCTGATTTGTTGAGTGACAGCTCTCTGTGAGGCTTAGAACATGACATGAAGGACGATGCTTCAAATGTACATTTACAAGTGAATCTGCGTTCTCTGGCTTGCCAGCGGGTGATTTACCGTGTATGACAGCGGGAGGCGAATGCCAGGAGACATCCATCAAGTGCGCTGGACCTTACATGAAAGGAAAATGCTCCGGTCCAGACAATCGCCAGTGCTGTCAAGATGTGTACCATGGACTCGAATTGTCCTCTATTTACATCTCTATGCCTTCAGTAAACTTTATGAAAGCTTTCAGTGAATGTTCTGACACAGAAACTGGCCATTTGGCACATGACGTTTGTGCTGGTCGTTTTCAACACCTGAGCCATCCAGTCCAATGCCCCACACCCTAAGCTTAAATATCCCACCCAGTCCAATGCCCCACCCTACTCTTAAATATCGCACCCAGTCCAATGCCCCACACTCTAAGCTTAAATATCCCACCCAGTCCAATGCCCCACACCCTACGCTTAAATATCCCACCCAGTCCAATTCCCCACCCTACGCTTAAATATCCCACCCAGTCCAATGCCCCACACCCTACACTTAAATATCACACCCAGTCCAATGCCCCACACCCTACACTTAAATATCCCACCCAGTCCAATGCCCCACACCCTACTCTTAAATATCCCACCCAGTCCAATGCCCCACACCCTACTCTTAAATATCCCACCCAGTCCAATTCCCCACCCTACGCTTAAATATCCCATCCAGTCCAATGCCCCACACCCTACACTTAAATATCCCACCCAGTCCAATGCCCCACACCCTACTCTTAAATATCCCACCCAGTCCAATGCCCCACACCTTACTCTTAAATATCCCACCCAGTCCAATCCCACACCCTCCTCTTCAATATCCCACCCAGTCTAATCCCACTCGACACACTTTCCACATATTTAATTGACTCACCCAGTCCACTCCCACTCTCCTAACTCCCCACACCCTTTAATGTCCCACCCAGTCTAATCCCACTCTCCCCACTCTACATACCCTTTAATATCCCACCCAGTCTAACCGCACTCCCCATACCATTTAATATCCCATCCACTCTAATCCCATTGTCCTCTCTTCCCGTCCTCTTTAACATCCCTCCCAGTGAACTCTCAATCTCCTCACTCCCCATACCCTGCAATGTGCCAGCTACCCTCATGTACAGAACCTGATTGCACTGCGGTGCACAAGGCTCACTCATCAACAACTGCTTCATCCACGTCACCGTGGGGCTTTGGCGGAGAGAGTCCCATCATAAGGCGGAGTCTGGTTTGTTGAGTGACAGCTCTCTGTGAGGCTTAGAACATGACATGAAGGATGATGCTTCAAATGTACATTTACAAATGAATCTGCTTTCTCTGGCTTGCCAGCGGGTGATTTACCGTGTATGGGAGAGGGAGGCGAATGCCAGGAGACATCCATCGAGTGCGCTGGACCTTACATGAGAGGAAAATGCTCCGGTCCAGCCAATCGCCAGTGCTGTCTAGGTGTGTACCTCGAACTCGAATTGTCCTCTATTTACAGCTCTTTGCCTTGAGTAAACTTTATGAAAGCTTTCAGTGAATGTTCTGACACAGAAACTGGTCATTTGTCTCATGACGTTTGTGCTGGTCCTTTTCAACACCTGAGCCATCCAATCCAATGCCCCACACCCTACGCTTAAATATCCCACCCACTCCAATGCCTCACCCTACTCTTATATATCCCACCCAGTCCAATGCCCCACCCTACTCTTAAATATCCCACCCAGTCCAATGCCCCACACCCTACTCTTAAATATCCCACCCAGTTCAATGCCCCACCCTACTCTTAATATCCCACCCACTCTAACCCCATGCTCCTCTCTCCCCATAGCCTTAAATATCCCACCCGGTCTAATCCCACTCTGCACACTTTCCACATATTTAGATAACTCACCCAGTCCACTCCAACTCTCCTCACTCCCCGTACCCTTTAATATCCCGCCCAGTCTAACCGCACTCCCCGTAGCATTTAATATCCCACTCACTCTAATCCCATTGTCCTCTCTTCACGTCCTCTTTAATATCCCTCCCAATGAACCCTCAATCTCCTCACTCCCCATACCCTGCAATGTGCCAGCTACCCTCATGTACAGAACCCGATTGCACTGCGGTGCACAAGGCTCACTCATCAACAACTGCTTCATCCACGTCACCTTGGGGCTTTGGCGGAGACACGCCCATCATAAGGCTGAGTCTGGTTTGTTGAGTGACAGCTCTCTGTGAGGCTTAGAACATGACATTAAGGATGATGCTTCAAATGTACATTTACAAATGAATCTGCTTTCTCTGGCTTGCCAGCGGGTGATTTACCGTGTATGACAGCGGGAGGCGAATGCCAGGAGACATCCATCAAGTGCGTTGGACCTTACATGAAAGGAAAATGCTCCGGTCCAGACAATCGCCAGTGCTGTCTAGGTGTGTACCTCAAACTCGAATTTTCCTCTATTTACAGCTCTATGCCTTCAGTAAATGTTATGAAAGCTTTCAGTGAATGTTCTGACACAGAAATATGCCATTTGTCTCATGACGTTTGTGCTGGTCGTTTTCAACACCTGAGCCATCTAGTCCAATGCCCCACATCCTAAGCTTAAATATCCCACCCAGTCCAATGCCCCACCCTACTCTTAAATATCGCACCCAGTCCAATGCCCCACACCCTACTCTTAAATATCCCACCCAGTCCAATTCCCCACCCTACGCTTAAATATCCCACCCAGTCCAATGCCCCACACCCTACTCTTAAATATCCCACCCAGTCCAATTCCCCACCCTACGCTTAAATATCTCACCCAGTCCAATGCCCCACACCCTACACTTAAATATCCCACTCAGTCCAATGCCCCACCCGACATTTAAATATCGCATCCAGTCCAATGCCCCAGCCTGCTCTTAAATATCCCACCCAGAACAATGGCACACACTACTCTTAAATATCGCATCCAGTCCAATGCCCCAGCCTGCTCTTAAATATCCCAACAAGTGCAATGAACCACCTACTCTTAAATATCTTACCCAGTCCAATCCCACACACTACTCTTAAAATATTCCGCCCAGTCCAATGCCCCACCCTATTCTTAAATATTCCGCCCAGTCCAATGCCCCACTCTACTCTTAAATATCACACCCAGTCCAATCCCACACCCGATGTCCTTCAAAGTCCCACCCAGTCCAATCCCACTCTCCCCATAATCTTTAATATCTCCTCCCAGTCTAATCCCAATCACCTGAAACGCATTAATGTCCCACACAATCTAATCCCACTCTCCTCACTCCCCGTACCCTTTAATATCCCACACAGTCTAATCCCAAACGCCTCACACCCTTTAACGCCCACCTAGCCAAACCCCACTCACCCCACACCCTTTGATACCCCACGTATTCTAATTTCACTCTCCTCACTCGCCACACACTTTAATAACTCGCCCACTCTAACCGCATTCCCCATAGCATTTAATATCCCACCCTCTTTAATACCATTGTCCTCTTTACCATCATCTTTAATATCCCCCCCAGTGAACTCTCAATCTCCTCACTCCCCACACCCGATAATATCCCACCCACTCTAATCCCATTGACCTCTCTTCCCGTCCTCTTTAATATCCCCCCCAGTGAACTCTCAATCTCCTCACTCCCCACCCCCGATAATATCCCACCCACTCTAATCCCATTGACCTCTCTTCCCGTCCTCTTTAATATCCCCCCCAGTGAACTCTCAATCTCCTCACTCCCCATACCCTGCAATGAGCCAGCCTCCCTCATGTATCGAACCCGATTGCACTGCGGTGCACAAGGCTCACTCATCAACAACTGTTTCATCCACGTCACTGTGGGGCTTTGGCAGACGCACACACATCATACGCCTGAGTCTGATTTGTTGAGTGACAGCTCTCTGTGAGGCTTAGAACATGACATGATGGACGATGCTTCAAATATACATTTACAAGTGAATCTGCTTTCTCTGGCTTGCCAGCGGGTGATTTACCGTGTACGAGAGCAGGAGGCGAATGCCAGGAGACATCCGTCAAGTGCGCTGGACCTTACATGAAAGGAAAATGCTCCGGTCCAGACAATCGCCAGTGCTGTCTAGGTGTGTACTTCAAACTCGAATTGTCCTCTATTTACAGCTCTATGCCTTGAGTAAACTTTATGAAAGCTTTCAGTGAATGTTCTGACACAAAAACTGGCCATTTGGCTCATGAAGTTTGTGCTGGTCCTTTTCAACACCTGAGCCATCCAGTCCAATGCCCCACACCCTACGCTTAAATATCCCACCCACTCCAATGCCCCACCCTGCTCTCTAATATCTCACCCAGTCCAATGCCCCACCCTACTCTTAAATATCCCACCCAGTCCAATGCCCCACCCTACTCTTAAATATCCCACCCAGTCCAATGCCCCACCCTACTCTTAAATATCCCACCCAGTCCAATGCCCCACCCTACTCTTAAATATCCCACCCAGTCCAATGCCCCACCCTACTCTTAAATATCCCACCCAGTCCAATGCCCCACCCTACTCTTAAATATCCCACCCAGTCCAATGCCCCACCCTACTCTTAAATATCCCACCCAGTCCAATGCCCCACCCTACTCGCTAATATCTCACACAGTGCAATGCCCCAACCTACACTTAAATATCCCACCCAGTCTAATCCCACTCTCCCCATAATCTTTAATATCTCCTCCCGTCGAATTCCCGATTTCCCTACACGCATTAATGACCCACCCAAACTAATCCCACTCTCCTCATTCCCCATACCCTTTGATTACTCACCCAGTCAATCTCACTCTCCCCACTTGCCATATCCTTCAATAATCCACCCTGTCTAATCACACTGTCCCCACACCCCACACTTTTAATATCGCACACAGACTAATCCCACTCTCCCCACTCCCCAATTCCTTTAATATCCCACCCAGTCTAACCGCACTTCATATCATTTAATATGCCACCCACTGTAATCACATTGTCCTCTCTTCCCATCCTCTTTAATATCACCCCAGTGAACTCTCAATCTCCTCACTCCCCATACCCTGCAATGAGCCAGCCTCCCTCATGTATAGAACCCGATTGCACTGCGGTGCACAAGGCTCACTCATCAACAACTGCTTCATCCACGTCACCGTGGGGCTCAGAACATGACATGAAGGACGATGCTTCAAATATACATTTACAAGTGAATCTGCTTTCTCAGGCTTGCCAGCGGGTGATTTACCGTGTATGACAGCGGGAGGCGAATGCCAGGAGACATCCATCGAGTGCGCTGGACCTTACATGAAAGGAAAATGCTCCGGTCCAGACAATCGCCAGTGCTGTCTAGTTGTGTACCTCGAACTCGAATTGTCCTCTATTTAATGCCTTCAGTAAACTTTATGAAAGCTTTCAGTGAATGTTCTGACACAGAAACTGCCCATTTGGCTCATGGTGTTTGTGCTGGTCGTTTTCAACACCTGAGCCACCCAGTCCAATGCCCCACACCCTACGCTTAAATATCCCACCCAGTCCAATGCCCCAACCTATTCTTAAATATCCCACCCAGTCCAATGCCCCACCCTACTCTTAAATATCCCACCCAGTCCAATGTCCCACCCTACTCTTAAATATCCCACCCAGTCCAATGTCCCACCCTACTCTTAAATATCCCACCCAGTCCAATGCCCCACCATACTCTTAAATATCCCACGCAGTCCAATGGCCCACCCTACTCTTAATTATCCCACCCAATCTAATCCCACTCTCCTCACTCCCCACACCCTTTAATATCCCGCCCAGTCTAATCCCACTCTTCTCACTCCCCACACCCTTTAATATCCCGCCCAGTCTAACCGCACTCCCGATATCATTTAATATCCCACCCACTCTAATCACGTTGTCCTCTCTTCCCATCCTCTTTAATATCACCCCAGTGAACTCTCAATCTCCTCACTCCCCATAGCCTGCAATGAGCCAGCCTCCCTCATGTATAGAACCCGATTGCACTGCAGTGCACAAGGCTCACTCATCAACAACTGCTTCATCCATGACACCGTGGGGCTTTGGTGGAGACACACACATCATAAGGCTGAGTCTGATTTGTTGAGTGACAGCTCTCTATTAGGCTTAGAACATGACATTAAGGACGATGCTTCAAATGTACATTTACAAATGAATCTGCTTTCTCTGGCTTGCCAGCGGGTGATTTACCGTGTATGACAGCGGGAGGCGAATGCCAGGAGACATCCATCAAGTGCGCTGGACCTTACATGAAAGGAAAGTGCTCCGGTCCAGCCAATCGCCAGTGCTGTCTCGGTGTGTACCTCAAACTCGAATTGTCCTCTATTTACAGCTCTATGCCTTCAGTAAACTTTATGAAAGCTTTCAGTGAATGTTCTGACACAAAAACTGGCCATTTGGCTCATGGTGTTTGTGCTGGTCGTTTTCAACACCTGAGCCACCCAGTCCAATGCCCCACACCCTACGCTTAAATATCCCACCCAGTCCAATGCCCTACCCTACTCTTAAATATCCTACCTACTCTAATCACACACCCTACGCTTAAATATCACACCCAGTCCAATGTCCCACCCTACTCTTAAATATCCTACCTACTCTAATCACACACCCTACTCTTAAATATCACACCCAGTCCAATGCCCCACCCTACTCTTAAATATCACACCCAGTCCAATGCCACACCCTACTCTTAAATATCCCACCCAGTCTAATCACATAGTCCCTACAGCCTTTATTATCCCACCCTGTCTAATCCCACTCCACATAACCTTTAATATTTCACCAAGTCCAATATCTCACCCCAGTTCCTTATAATCCCACCCACTCTAATCCCACTCTACACACTTTCCACATATTTCAATAACCCACCCAGTCCACTCCCACTCTCCTCAAACATTTAATCTCCCATCCAGCCTAATCCCACTCTCCCCTCCCTTTAATATCACACCCAGCCTAATCCCACCCTCCCGATAATGTTTAATATCTCACCCAGTCTAATCCCAAACTCTCCACACCCTTTAACACCCACCCAGACTAACCTTACTCTCCCCCTCACACCCCATACCTTTTGATATCCCACTCAGTCAATCCCACTCTCCCCACTTGCCATACCCTTCAATAATCCACCCTGTCTAATCACACTGTCCCCACACCCCACACCTTTAATATCCCACCCAGTCTATTCCCATGCACCCCACATCATTAAATATCTCACCCACCCTAATCCCATTGTCCTCTCTTCCCATCCTCTTTAATATCCCCCCCAGTGACATTAAGGACAATGCTTCAAACGTACATTTACAAGTGAATCTGCTTTCTCTGGCTTGCCAGCGGGTGATTTACCGTGTACAAGAGCGGGAGGCGAATGCCAGGACACATGGATCAAGTGCGCTGGAACTTACATGAAAGGAAAATGCTCCGGTCCAGACAATCGCCAGTGCTGTCTAGGTGTTTACCTCGAATTTGAATTGTCCTCTATTTACAGCTCTATCCCTTCAGTAAACTTTCTGAAAGCTTTCAGTGAATGTTCTGACACAGAAACTGGCCATTTGGCTCATGACGTTTGTGTTGGTCGTTTTCAACACCTGAGCCATCCAGTCCAATATCCTACCCAGTCCAATGCCCCACACCCTACTCTTAAATATCCCACCCAGTCCAATGCCCCACCCTGCTCTTAAATACCCCACCCAGTCCAATGCCCCACACCCTACGCTTAAATATCCCCCCAGTCCAATGCCCCACCCTGCTCTTAAATACCCCACCCAGTCCAATGCCCCACACCCTACGCTTAAATATCCCACCCAGTCCAATGCCCCACCCTGCTCTTAAATATCCCACCCAGTTCAATGCCCCACCCTGCTCTTAAATATCTCACCCAGTCCAATGCCCCACACCCTACGCTTAAATATCCCACCCAGTCCAATGCCCCACACCCTACTCTTAAATATCCCACCCAGTCCAATGCCCCACCCTACTCTTAAATATCCCACCCAGTCCAATGCCGCGCCCTACTCTTAAATATCCCACCCAGTCCAATGCCCCACCCTGCTCTTAAATATCCCACCCAGTCCAATGCCCCACCCTACTCTTAAATACCCCACCCAGTCCAATGCCCCACACCCTACGCTTAAATATCCCCCCAGTCCAATGCCCCACCCTGCTCTTAAATATCCCACCCAGTCCAATGCCCTGCCCTACTCTTAAATATCACACCCAGTCCAATGCCCCGCCCTACTCTTAAATATCCCACCCAGTCCAATGCCCCACCCTACTCTTAAATATCCCTCCCAGTCCAATGCCCCACCCTACTCTTAAATATCACACCCAGTCCAATCCCACATCCTACTCTTAAATATCCCACCCAGTCGATTCCCTCTCACTCCCCATACCCTTTAATGTCTCACCCAATCAAATCCCACTCTCCCCCTCACTGCCCATAACCTTTGATATCCCACCCAGTCTTATCCCACTCACTCACCATTCCCTTTGTTACTCCGCTTTTTCAAACATGAGATAAGTAGAAATAGGAGCAGGAGTAGGCCATTCGGTTCTATAAGATCATGGTGATCTTTGACCTCTCTCAAAACAACTATCGAATTCCAGTTGAAACAATTTTCAGAGCCAGCTTCACCATCAGTTTGTGACAGGGAGCATTCTGACCACCCTCTGTGTAAAGAAAGAGTTGCATTTATATTGTGCCTTGCAAACTCAGTATTCGTACCCACAACTGTAAGGAAACTTTTCCCTTTGATGCCTTACAGTTGAACCTGATGAATGGGGGAGTATCTGTGAAGGGAATCTGTGCAATGATGTGAGAGAACTGGATAAATTTGGCTCGGGCGAATATGGTGCTTCCAGGTAAAAGTCACATTGTCGTTATCAACTCACACAGTCATCATCATCATCATCACAGGCAGTCTCTCGTATCGCGGAGGACTTGCTTCCACACCAAAAAGCGATGAGTTCCCAGGTGTTCCAATGAAGTACCTAATATTCCAGGGTCCCGAACTACATCGTGAAGGGTGGAAGATGCCTGTGGGTAGATTTTTTTAACGTGGGGTGACCATTGCACACCAGCCACCACACGGGCTTGACAGAGCTAGGTCTTGGTCCAGAGGCAAGGGTTAACCAGGACGGCTGGAGACCTGCTCTGCTGCACCGACCCAGTGCGCTCACTTATCGCAGTGTGGGCTGGGCCCGTGCTGCCCCTGGGCCTGAACTCACACCTCTCCTGGGTCCCGATCACTTTGCTCGTGGGCTTAGATCTCGCTTCGCTGCTCTGTCCCGATCTACTGTACTCACGCTGTCAGTCTAACCCCATTGATGAATATCCTTCAGTATAAATGACCCAGTAACATGTAACATTTTGAAGCTACAAATCAAACACTGCTGCTAAGCCATACAGTAATGGAAGGCTGCAAGTGGATCATACAGCTGGAGTTCACACTTAGCTTTATTGTTTGGGGAGGCCACAACATGGTGAATAAAGGATTATCTATGCATGGTATCTGGACAGACTTCAAGGAGGCATTTGAAAGGATTCTGCACAAGAAATTATCAGCAATGTTAAAAGCATATGCAATTGTATGCAAAATTGGTTGGGAGCTCAGAGACAATAGGGATGAAATGGTAGATACTCTGATTGGCAGAATGTGACAAGTGGAGTTCCCCAGAGGTCTGTGCTGGGGCCTCGACTCTTCGCTGTATTTATCAATGACTTCAATGAAGGAGCAGCGTTATATAATCACAGTTTGCTGCCAACACCAAGTTAGGTGGCACAAAAAGTAGTACAGATGGGTGCAGAACTCCGTCACGGCAAATGCGCCAAAGGTGGGCAGCAGAAACGTTACAAGGACACCCTCAAAGCCTCCCTGATAAAGTGCAACATCCCCACCGACACCTGGGAGTCCCCGGCCAGAGACGGCCCTAAGTGGAGGAAGTGCATCCGGGGGGGCGCTGAGCACCTCGAGTCTCGTCGCCGAGAGCGTGCAGAAACCAAGCGCAGGCAGCGGAAGGAGCGTGCGGCAAACCAGTCCCACCCTCCCCTTCCCTCAACCACTGTCTGTCCCACCTGTGACAGGGACTGTGGTTCCCGTATTGGACTGTTCAGTCACCTGAGGACTCACTTTTAGAGTGGAAGCAAGTCTTCCTCGATTCCGAGGGACTAACTATGATGATGAGATGTGTGCAGAACTTTATAAAAGGACATCGATAAATGAAGTGGGCAAATGGAGTTCATTGGCATGAAGTGGGAGGTCTTCAACTTTGAATTCAAGAAAGACAAATGAAGAGTATTTTTTAAATTGTGAGAAAGTAGGAACGACATTCAATATACAGCACAGTAACAGAGCATTCAGGCCAACCAGTGTTTATGCTCCACTCGAGCCTCCACCTAGCCTTCCTCATCTAAATCTATCATCGAGACCTTCTTATTCCTTGCTCCCTCATTTGCTTATCGAGCTTCCCCTTAACTGTGGAGGGTCAGAGGTCTGGGTCTGGAGTCACCTATAGGCCAGACTGGGTAAAGACGGAAAACTTCCTTCCCTCAAGGACACAAGTGAACCAGATGGGAGTTTAAGGACAATCTGATAGTTTCATGGTCACCATTACTGATACTAGGTTTTTGTTCCAGATTTTACTTAATTCAGTGAATTTAAATTCCCCCGCTGTCTGCACAGAATGTACTGAAGCAGGGTGGTTTATTTGGGAATTTGGAAAGAGTGGGAATTTGGAGAAGAGGGGGGAAGGTTAAAATCAATTGGAAAAGTAAACATAAATATTTCTAGTCCCAATCAACCTGGGAAGATAAGAAATAAAATTATTCAAAGTGTGACATCACAGGAGAGCAGGGAAGTGATTGGTTGATCTGTTTCTCTCTCTTTTCTTGGGCATTGGTTTAAATTAAGAGCTGGGATTATAAATTAAACCTTCAAAACCGAATTAATTAAATACATCAGAGATGGCAGGGTGGGCGATGTGTTACTGCTGCTGCATGTGGGAGCCGGTTGACCCCAGTGAGGTCCACGGTGACCACATTGCAGCAAGTGTCTGCAGCTCAAGGAACATCGGCTCAGTGTTGATGAGCTGGAGTCCGAGCTGCAGACATTACAACACATCAGAGAGAGGGAGAGTTAGCTGGACGCTGTGTTCCAGGAGGTGGTCACACCAATTAGCGTAATTAATTCGAATTCGATCCATGGTCAGGGACAGGAGGGTGTGACTACGAGTGAGGAAGGTATGGGGACCCAGGAGGTAGTGATAGAGGAGCCTCAGCCCTTGCTCTTGTCCAACAGGGTCGAGGCTCTTGCTCCGTGAGGAGGAGATCAGGGACTGCGGGCAGGATGAGCAAACTGACCACAGCACTGTGGTACAGGGGGCCATTCAAGTGGGGGGAGCATTGTAGTGGTAGGGAACAGTATCATTAGGGGAATAGATACTGTTCTCTGCAGCTGAGAGCGTGAGTCCCGAAGGCTGTGTTGCCTGCCCGGTGCCAGGTTTAAAGGACATCTCCTCAGGGCTAGAGAGGAACTTGGAGTGGGAGGGGGAAGATCCAGTTGTCGTGGTCCACGTGGGTATCAATGACACTGACAGAACAAAGAAAGAGGTTCTGCTGAGTGAGTATGGGCAGCTAGGGGCTAAATTAAAAAGCAGAATCACAAAGGTAATAATCTCTGGATTACTACCTGAGCCACGAGCAAATTTGCTTAGGGTAAATAAGATCAGAGAGTTAAATACATGGCTCAAAGACTGGTGTGGGAGAAATGGGTTTTGGTTCCTGGGGCACTGACACCAGTACTGGGGTAAGAGGGAGCTGTTCCGTTGGGACGGGCTTCACTTAGACCGTGCTGAGCCTAGGGTCCTGGCGAATCGAATAACTAGGGCTGTAGAGAGAGCTTTAAACTAAATAGTGGGAGGGAGGGAGGGTTCAGGTGAGTGAAAATTTAAAAAGAACAAGGGGAAGGCAATAGAGCCGGGTAGCACTGGGGGAAATGAAAACCAGAACGTGACAGGAAGGGACAGAATGTATAAACGTAAAAGTGAATCAGAAAGTAGGGTCAAAGGAGGAAAAAATAGTAAAAAGAAAAAATTTAAAGCTCTTTATGTGAATGCACGTAGCATTCGTAACAAGATAGATGAGTTGACGGCACAAATAGATATGAATGGGCATGATCTGATAGTCATTACAGAGACGTGGTTGCAAGCTGACCAAGGCTGGGAACTGAATATTCAGGGGTATTTGACAATTCGGAAGGACAGACAGAAAGGAAAAGGAGGTGCTTTGTTAATAAAGGATGGGATCAGTGCGTTAGTGAGAAACGATATTGGCTCAGAAGATCTAACAGTAGCTACACTGTTGGACGGAGTATAAATAAATAAATATTGGAGGCTTATAAGAAAGGTAAGGCAATAATCGTGGGCGATTTTAACCTTCATATTGATTGCACAAATCAAATTGGCCAGGGTAGCCTTGAGGAAAAGTTCATAGAGTGTATCCGGGATAGTTTACTTGGAAGATACTAAAAACATTCCAATAGTGGATAATCAAGGGGTTATAAAGAGGGAGAAATCACTAGAGAAATAGTACTTGGTAAAATAATGGGACTAAAGGTGGACAAGTCCCCTGGACTTGATGGCCTGCATCCTAGGGTCTTAAAATAAGTGGCTGCAGAGATAGTGGATGCATTGGTTATAATCTACCAAAATTCCGCGGATTCTAGGTGTTACGCAAATGGAACGCCCCTATTTAAAAAAGGAGGCAGAAAAAAAGCAGGAAACTATAGACCAGTTAGACTAACATCAGTTGTTGGTAAAATGCTGGAATCCATTATTAAGGAAGCTGTAGCAGGACATTTGGAAAAGCATAATCCACTCAAGCAGAGTCAGCATGGATTTATGAAGGGGAAATCATGTTTGACAAATTTGCTGCAAATCTTTGAGGATGTAACGAGCAGGGTGAATAAGGGGGAACCAGTGGATGTGGTGTATTTGGATTTCCAGAAGGCATTCGATAAGGTGCCACACAAAAGGTTACTGCACAAGAGCTCATGGGATTGGGGGTAATATATTAGCGTGGATAGAGGATTGGCTAACTAACAGAAAACAGAGAGTCGGGATGAATGGGTCATTTTCCGGTTGGCAAACAGTAACTAGAGGGGTGCCGCAGGGATCAGTGCTGGGACCCCAACTATTTACAATCTATATTAATGACTTGGATGAAGGACCGAGTGTAATGTAGCCAAGTTTGCTAATGATACAAAGATGGGTGGGAAAGCAAGTTGCGAGGAAGACACAAAAAATCTGCAAAGGGATATAGACAGGCTAAGTGAGTGGGCAAACATTTGGCAGATGGAGTATAATGTGGGAAAATGTAAGGTTATTCACATTGGCAGGAAAAATAAAAAAGCAAATTATAATTTAAATGGAGAAAAACCACAAAATGCTGCAATACAGAGGGACCTGGGGGTACTTGTGCATGAAACACAAAAAGTTAGTATGCAGGTACAGCAAGTGATCAGGAAGGCAAATGGAATGTTGGCCTTTATTGCAAGGAGGATAGAGTATAAAAGCAGAGAAGTCCTGCTACAACTGTACAGGGTACTGGTGAGGCCACACCTGGAGTACTGCGTACAGTTTTAGTCTCCGTATTTAAGGAAGGATATACTTGCATTGGAAGCAGTTCAGAGAAGGTTCACTAGGTTGATTCCTGAGATGAAGGGGTTTGTCTTATAAAGAAAGGTTGAGCAGGTTGGGCCTGTACTCACTGGAGTTTAGAAGAATGAGAGGTGATCTTATTGAAACATATTAGATACTGAGAGGGCTCGACAAGGTGGATGCAGAGAGGATGGTTACACTTGTGGGGGAATCCAGGACTAGGGGGCATAGTTTAAGAATAAGGGGTCACCTAATTAGAATGGTGATGAGGACGAATTTCTTCTCTCAGAGGGTTGCAAATTTGTGGAATTCTCTGCCCCAGAGAGCTGTGGAGGCTGGGTCATTGAAGATATTTAAGGCGGAGATAGACAGATTTTTGAGTGATAAGGGAGTCGAGGGTTATGGGGAGCGGGTGGGGAAGTGGAGCTGAGTCTATGATCAGATCAGCCATGATCTAGTTAAATGGCCTACTCCTGCTCCAAATTCTTATGTTCTGCCATGTAAACCTCCTCTGCATCCTCTCCAGTGCAATCACATCCTTCCTGTAATGTGGTGACCAGAACTGCACGCAGTACTCCAGCTGGGGCCTAACCAGTGTTTTATATAGTGTGCAGTTGAGCTACACATATGCCATGATCTAAATGAATGGTGGAAAAGGCTCAAGGAGCTAAATGGTCTATTCTTAAAATTGGAGCAGGTTGCATAAAGTCAACAACACCAGACAACACGCTGCATATTTTATAATCTATAATATATCAAAAGTCTCACCTGCAGCACACTTCCTTTAAGCGTAACACTTATTGGCTATCATACTTCAGGCGTCACACTCTGATGGCGAGCAATGCCACGGGAGATTCACTGGGACTTTTCTAATGTGAGATCTCAGTGCAGAGGGTGCTGTGCAAAATATAGGTCCAATTCTGAATTTTTCAAGGAGAGAGTGGAACAGAGAGATAATCGTATTCGGTGCTGACTGTGTTCTGTTGTGTCCAGGGGTCAGAGAACACATAAGGGGGTCGACGTGATTTGCGAGGATGGAGCGACTGTTTACGCCCCCTTCAGCGGTAAGCTGGTGAAACGGGCCAACCCCTACGGCAATGGCAATGCGATTGACAACGGAGTCCAGTTGGAGGGAGCAAGTGAGTATTCAGTGTAGCCCGTCAGTTCCTTGCTAACCTGTCTCCCTTCAATCGGTTGCTTTTGGGCGCCTGGGGTGCAGTGATTGTGTGTTGTAGGGAACCACGGCCGTCATTTTCTGCACAGCAAGATTCCGCAGACTGCCAGAAAATCAGTATTACAGTAATAGAATCCTCTGTGTCGGCTCAGTATTAATATTAAAAAAGCCTTGCATTTATATGGTGCCTTTCATGACCACCAGGTGTCCCAAAGTGCTTTACATCCAACTTTTTGAAGAGTAATCGCTGTTGTAGCCAACTTGCACACAGCAAGCTCCCACAAACAGCAATATGACCATGACCAGATAATGTTTAACTGATGTTTATTGAGGGATAAAGATTGGGCCAGGACACCGGGTATATAACTCCCTTGCTCTTTTTAAAAATTAGTTCCAGGATGTGGGTGTCGCTGGCAAGGCCGGCATTTATTGCCCGTCCCTAATTGCCCCTTGAGAAGGTGGTGGTGAGCCGCTGCCTTGAACCGCTGCAGTCCGTGTGGTGAAGGTGCTCCCACAGTGCTGTTAGGGAGGGAGTTCCAGGATTGTGACCCAGCGACGATGAAGGAACGGCCGATATATTTCCCAAGTCAGGATGGTGTGTGACTCGGAGGGGAACGTGGAGGTGGTGGTGTTCCCATGCGCCTGCTGCCCTTGTCCTTCTAGGCGGTAGAGGTCGCGGGTTTGGGAGGTGCTGCCGAAGAAGCCTTGGCGAGTTGCTGCAGTGCATCTTGTAGATGGTGCACACTGCAGCCAGGGGGCGCCGGTGGTGGAGGGAGTGAATGTTGAAGGTGGTGGGTAGCGTGTCGATCAACCGTCTGCTTTGTCCTGGATGGTGTCGAGCTTCTCGAGTGTTGTTGGAGCTGCACCATCCAGGCAAGTGGAGAGTGTTCCATCACACTCCTGACTTGTTCCTTGTAGATGGTGGAAAGGCTCAGGGGGTGAGACACTCGCCACAGAATACCCAGCCTCTGACCCGCTCTTGTTGCCACAGTATTTATGTGTCTGGTCCAGTTAAGTTTCTGGTCAATGGTGACCCCCAGGATGTTGATGGTGGGGGATTCGGCGATGGTAATGCTGTTGAATGTCAAGGGTTGGCGGTTAGACTCTCAGGCCCAAGCCCGAATATCGTCCATGTTTTGTTGTATGTGGGCGTGGACTGCTTCATTACCTGAGGAGTTGCGAATGGAACTGAACACTGCAGTCATCAGCAAACATCCCCACTTCTGACCTTATGATGGAGGGAAGGTCATTGATGAAGCAGCTGAAGATGGTTGGGCCTAGGACACTGCCCTGAGGAACTCCTGCAGCGATGTCCTGGGGCTGTGATGATTGACCTCTAACCACCACAACCATCTTCCATTGTGCTGGATATGACTCCAGCCAGTGGAGAGTTTTCCCCTGATTCCCATTGACTTCAGTTTTACTGGGGCTCCTTGATGCCACACTCGGTCAAATGCTGCCTTGATGTCGAGGGCAGTCACTCTTTTGTCCATGTTTGGACCAAGGCTGTAATGAGGTCTGGAGCCAAGTGGTCCTGGCAGAACCCAAACTGGACATCGGTGACAAGGTTATTGGTGAGTAAGTGCTGCTTGATAGCACTGTCGATGACACCTTCCATCACTTTGCTGATGATTGAGAGCAGACTGATGGGGCGGTAATTGGCCGGATTGGATTTGTCCTGCTGTTTGTGGACAGGACAAACCTGGTCAGTTTTGCACATTGTCGGGTAGATGCCAGTGTTGTAGCTGTACTGGAACAGCTTGGCTAGAGGCACGGCTAGTTCTGGAACACAAGTCTTCAGCACAACAGCCAGGATGTTGTTGGGGCCCACAGCCTTTGCTGTATCCAGCGCGCTCAGCTGTTTCTTGATATCACGTGGAGTGAATCGCATTGGCTGAAGACCGGCTTCTGTGTTGGTGGGGACCTCAGGAGGAGGCCGATATGGATCATCCACTCGGCACTTCGGGCTGAAGATGGTTGTAAATGCTTCAGCCTTGTCCTTTGCATTCACATGTTGTGGTCCACCATCATTGAAGATGGGGATATTCATGGACCTCCTCCTCCTGTTAGTTATTTAATGGCCCACCACCATTCACGACTGGGTGTGGCAGGACTACAGAGCTTTGATCTGATCCGTTGGTTGTGGGATCACTTAGCCCTGTCTATCCCATGCTGCTCCCGCTGTTTAGTATACATGTAGTCCTGTGTTGCAGCTTCCCCGGGTTGGCACCTCATTTTTAGGTACACCTGGTGCTGCTCCTGGCATGCTGTGCTACACTCCTCATTGAACCAGGGCTGGTCCCCGGGCTGGATGGTAACTGTAGTGTGAGGGATATGCCGGGCCATGAGATTACAGAGTGTGGTACAATACAATTCTGCTGCTGCTGATGGCCTACAGGGCCTCATGGATGCCCAGTTTTGAGCTGCTAGATCTGTTCTGAATCTATCCCGTTTAGTACGCTGCTGCCAATACTGTCAGGGACAGATGCATCTGCGACAGGTAGATTGGTGAGGACGTGGGTAAGAAGGTTATTCCCTGGTGTTGGTTCTCTCACCGCCTGCCGCAGGCCCAGTCTGGCAGCTATGTCCTTCAGGACTCGGCCAGCTCGGTCAGGAGTGGTGCTACCGAGCCACTCTTGGTGATGGACATTGAAGTGCCCCACCCAGAGTACACTCTGTGTCCTCGCTGTCCTCAGTGCCTCTTCCAAATGGTGTCCAACATGGAGGAGTGATTCATCAGCTGAGGGAGGGCGGGAGTTGGGAATCAGCAGGAACTTTCCGTGCCCATGCTTGACCTGAAGGTGACACGGGGCCCGGAGTCAATGTTGGGGACTCCCTCCCGACTGTACACCACTGAGCCGCCCCTCTGGTGGGCCTGTCCTGCCGGTGGGACAGGACATACCCAGGGAAGGTGATGGAGGAGTCGGGGCCATTGGCGGAAAGCTATGATTCTGTGAGGATGTCGATGTCCGACTGTTGCTTGACCGGTCTGCGGGACTGCTCTCCTGATTGTGCCACGTCCCCAGATGTTGGTGAGGAGGATTTTGCCGGGTGGCCTGGGCTGGGTGTGCCGTTGTTGTGTCCGTAGCCGGGGCCAAGGTCGATGCCGGGTGGCCCGTCCGGTTTTATTATTATTGTTTTCTCGCAGTGGTTGGGGACAACTGAGTGTCTCACTGGGCCATTCCAGAGGGGCAGCTAATGGTCAACCACATCGCCGTGGGTCTGGAGTCACCTATAGGCCCAGACCGGGTAAGGGCGGCAGATTTCCTTCCCTGAAGGACATTCGTGAACCAGAGGGGTTTTTAACGGCAATCCGATAGTTTCATGGTCACCATTACTGATACTAGCATTTATTCCAGATTCTTATTAAATTAACTGAATTTAAATTCCCCAGCTGCTGTAGTGGAATCATTAATCTTAGGCCGCTGGATTACGAGTCCAGTAATATAACGATGCTACCATTCCCATCATTGAAATAGTGGCCTTGGGATCTTTTACATCCAGCTGAGAGAGCAGACAGGGTCTCGGTTTAATGTCTCATCCGAAAGACGGCCCCTCCGACAGTCCGGCGCTCCCTCAGTACTGCCCCTCCGACAGTCCGGCGCTCCCTCAGTACTGTCCCTCCGACAGTCCGGCGCTACCTCAGTACTGCCCCTCCGACAGTCCGGCGCTCCCTCAGTACTGCCCCTCCGACAGTCCGGCGCTCCCTCAGTACTGCCCCTCCGACAGTGCGGCGCTCCCTCAGTACTGCCCCTCCGACAGTGCGGCACTCCCTCAGTACTGCCCCACCGACAGTGCGGCGCTCCCTCAGTACTGCCCCTCCGACAGTACGGCACTCCCTCAGTACTGCCCCTCCGACAGTGCGGCACTCTCTCCGTACTGCCCCTCCGCCAGTGCGGCACTCCCTCAGTACTGCCCCTCCGACAGTGCGGCGCTCCTTCAGTACTGCCCCTCCGACAGTGCGGCGCTCCCTCAGTACTGCCCCTCCGACAGTGCGGCGCTCCCTCAGTACTGCCCCTCCGACAGTGCGGCGCTCCCTCAGTACTGCCCCTCCGACAGTGCGGCGCTCCCTCAGTACTGCCCCTCCGACAGTGCGGCGCTCCCTCAGTACTGCACTGGGAGTGTCGGCCTAGCTTTTTGTGCTCATGTCGTTGAACCCATGACCTTCTGACTCAGACGATAGAGCGCTACCCACTGAGCCACGGCTGACACGGTATGGACCCCCTGTGTGGGATCAGTCTTTCTTTAATAACATCGCTCTCTAATTCCAGGTTACTGCGTTAAGATCTTCTACGTTGCCCCGGAGCGTTACACTGGGTCCATTTTGAAGGGCCAGAAGATCGGGATTTTGCTGAAAATGCAAAGTGTTTACCCCGGGATCACCTCCCACGTCCACATCGAGATGTGCAACACGTCCACCGACCCCACAAGTCACCTGTAACTCCGGGGTGGAGGAAATTAGCACCCGAAGAATCTCACCAAAATCTCTTGGAATTCCGATCTAATTAAAATCACTCGGTGTGACTGAGCACCAATATCGGGGGAGGGGGTGTTGGAATTGACCCAATATGGACAGTTGGCATCATCATCATCATCATCAGAGGCAGGCCCTCGGGATCGAGGAAGACTTGCTTCCACTCTAAAAGTGAGTCCTCAGGTGACTGAACAGTCTAATACGGGAATCACAGTCCCTGTCACAGGTGGGACAGACAGTGGTTGAGGGAAGGGGAGGGTGGGACTGCGCTTGGTTTCTGCACGCTCTCGGCGACAAGACTCGAGGTGCTCAGCGCCCTCCCGGATGCACTTCCTCCACTTAGGGCGGTCTCTGGCCAGTGACTCCCAGGGTCAGTGGGGATGTTGCACTTTATCAGGGAGGCCTTCAGGGTAATGCCAGAGTTCGGGTCCCCTCAGGGCCTCAGTTGGTAGTTGCTGTGCCTGCTGAGGTGGTGAGCAACACAGACCTGGGGGTGATCCCTGACTCCGTGCTGAGCTCACTGATCTCAGTGAGTGACGGGGGCAGACAGTACACTTGCCCTCAGTGCCCCTTGGGGGCAGGGATGGGGGTTATTCAGCCAGGACTCCGACAATCCCTCCGAACCACCCGTTTCATTGAGACGTCCCTAATTGGCTGGTGGGTTTTGGCACTCGGCCAACCTCACAACAGGCCCCAGTTTTACAACCTGCTCCTTGTTACTCCGTCTCCTTGAAGGTTTGTCCAGGTCTCTCCCCATCCTAACACCCTCAGCCCTCACTTCTTGTGCCAATCTCGGACCCTGAGATCTCTTTCTGGAGTGACAGGCTGTATGGGGACAGAGTCTGATCCCAACACTTCTCGGAGCTTCTATTTCAGTCGGCTCTTTGGCTTGTTAAGCAATGCCTCACTTTTAAAATTCTTATCCTTCTTTTCAAATCCCCCCTTGACTTTGCCCGCCTCTGTATCTCTGTAACCTCCTCCAGCCCTCCAACCCCCCGAGATATCGGCGCTCCTCCAATTCTGCCCTCCTGACCATCCCTGATTATAATCACTCCACCATCGGTGGTCGTGCCTTCAGCTGCCTGGGCCCCAAGCTCTGGAACTCCCTCCCTAAACCTCTCCGCCTCTCTCGCCTCCTTTAAGATGCTCCTCAAAACCGATCTCTTTGATCACACCCGTCCAAATATCGCCTCATGTGGTTCGGTGCCAAACCTTGTTGGATAACGCTATTGTCAAGCGCCTTGGGACGATTTACTACGTTAACGGAGCTATATAAACGCAAGTTGTTGTTGTACGGAAGCTCGGCTAACTGGGCTCACCACCTCATCCGCTGGTCTACTTTCATCTGGAACAAGGCGAGGAGCCGAATCACCGAATCCCGGGTCACTCGACATCCCTCAGCTGGGCCGGCCATGGACAGAGGCTCAGAGATACGGAGCAGCAGGGGATGGGGGCCGAGGGTTCGGGGAGGGGAGGGGAGCCATGCACCCAGTACTCCCTCAGGTCCTACTCTGAGAAGCCCTGCTCCACAACGGAACCATCGCCAACTGGGAAACCCCCTCCGTTATTGTCAATGCTTTTATATGTTTAATGTGTAGATGATAAATTAACCAATAAATCAATCGGTGGGAACTGAAACTGCTCTGGGCCTCCCGACTCTCACTTTGGACCTGACCCTTTCTTGTTGATGTTACTGATGTGAGAGTGAGTCTCGATTGCCAGCATGGTCTCACACACACAGCACTGCCCATGGCACTGGCACCCAGTGATACCCGACAGGTTACAAGGGCACACCTGTCGTCTGAGAGGCCCCTCACTCAGCACCAGCTTCCAAATCTCTCCCGCTCCATCACATCCTTGTCTCTTGAATTTATCGAGGCCCATTGCTCCTTGAAACTGGCCTTCTTTCTCTTCTAAATTGCAAATCCACCGTTGGACTCAATCTTCCCGCCCCGTGTGCAAAGACCCATCGCCTCTTCGCCCACTCGAGCGATGCCAGCTGTGGCTCAGTGGGTAGTTCTCTGGTCTCCAAGTCAGAAGGTCGTGGGTTCAAGTCCCACTCCAGAGAATTAAGCATGACATTTGGGCTAACATCAGTGGAGTGCTGCACTGTAAGGTGAGACATCTTTCTGATGGGATGTGAAACCGAAGCCCTGTTTGCCCTCTCGGGTAGGTATGAAAGATCCAACACCTTTTTGGAGAAGAGCAGGGCAGTTATCGCCGGTGTCCTGGCCAATATTTATCCCCATCACTGAAACCCTTCACCTCCCTCAGCCTCTCCTTCCTCCCTCAGTCCATAGGATTTCAAAACACGAGCTTCCTGTCGACTAACTTCACTTCCTGTTCATAGAACCGTAGGCCATGGATACTTCCACACAGGAGGCCACTTGGCCCAGCGAGCCTGCGCTGGCTCTGTGACAGAGCAGTCGTGCTCAGTCCCACCTCCACCTCGCTTTCTGCCCGTAACCCTGTGAGCTCCTCACCCCCCAGTACCCGTCCCAACACCTTTTCAGGCCGAAGGTTCCAAATCCCGGCAACTCTCTGAGTGAGAAGGTTTCTCCCCCTCGCCCCTCTGGATCTTTTCCCGGTGAGTTTGACTCGATGACCTCTGGTTATTGACCCACTCGCCTGTCCCAGCTCCTCCTCTCCACACACCGGGATTGTCGGGACACGTGCAGCACATTGCTGGGAGGGACTTACCACCTGAGCCCCTGGAGTACTGGCCCTCAGGGTTTGAGGCCAGAGCCCCCGAGGGTGAAAGGACCGTGTTGGTTCCCCACCGCCTGACACTGTGCGCGGGCAACGTGCGCGGGCGGTGACATCACGGTCAGTCACGTGCGCGGGCGGTGACATCACAGTCAGTCACGTGCACGGGCGATGACATCACGGTCAGTCACGTGCACGGGCGGTGACATCACGGTCAGTCACGTGCACGGGTGGTGACATCACGGTCAGTCACGGGCACGGGCGATGACATCACGGTCAGTCACATGCACGGGCGGTGACATCACGGTCAGTCACGTGCGCGGGGAATGACATCATGGTCAGTCATGTGCACGGGTGGTGACATCACGGCCAGTCACGTGCACGGGCGGTGACATCACGGCCAGTCACGTGCGCGGGGAATGACATCACGGTCAGTCACGTGCACGGGCGGTGACATCACAGTCAGTCACGGGCGGTGACATCACGGTCAGTCACGTGCACGGGCGGTGACATCACAGTCAGTCACGTGCACGGGCGGTGACATCACGGTCAGTCACGTGCACGGCCGGTGACATCACGGTCAGTCACGTGCGCGGGTCTTCCTCACATCCGGGACTTGGCGGCCATTTTGTGAATGGGACCCGGAGACAGAGCGCGGTGCACCCAGAGAGAGAGAGAGAGAGAGCGGGCCCGGGGCCCGGGGAGCGGGGAGCGGGGGCTCAGGTAAAGCGCTCGCGGTCTGTGTGTGTGTGTGTGGGGGCCGGGCCCGGGTCTGTGTGTGTGTGTGGGGGCCGGGCCCGGGTCTGTGTGTGTGTGTGGGGGCCGGGCCCGGGTCTGTGTGTGTGTGGGGGGGCCGGGCCCGGGTCTGTGTGTGTGTGTGTGGGGGGGCCGGGCCCGGGTCTGTGTGTGTGGGGGGGCCGGGTCTGTGTGTGTGTGGGGGGGGCCGGGTCTGTGTGTGTGTGTGTGGGGGGGCCGGGTCTGTGTGTGTGTGTGGGGGGGGCCGGGTCTGTGTGGGGGGGCCGGGCCCGGGTCTGTGTGTGTGGGGGGGGCCGGGTCTGTGTGTGTGTGTGTGGGGGGGGCCGGGTCTGTGTGGGGGGGGCCGGGTCTGTGTGGGGGGGCCGGGCCCGGGTCTGTGTGGGGGGGCCGGGCCCGGGTCTGTGTGTGTGTGGGGGGGCCGGGTCTGTGTGTGTGTGTGTGGGGGGGGCCGGGTCTGTGTGTGTGTGGGGGGGGGGGCCGGGTCTGTGTGTGTGTGGGGGGGGGGGCCGGGTCTGTGTGTGTGTGTGGGGCGGGGCCGGGTCTGTGTGTGTGTGTGGGGGCCGGGCCCGGGTCTGTGTGTGTGTGTGTGGGGGGGGCCGGGTCTGTGTGTGTGTGGGGGGGGGGGCCGGGTCTGTGTGTGTGGGGGGGCCGGGTCTGTGTGTGTGTGTGTGGGGGGGGCCGGGTCTGTGTGTGTGTGGGGGGGGGGGCCGGGTCTGTGTGTGTGTGTGTGGGGGGGGCCGGGTCTGTGTGTGTGTGGGGGGGGGCCGGGTCTGTGTGTGTGTGGGGGGGGGGCCGGGTCTGTGTGTGTGTGTGGGGCGGGGCCGGGTCTGTGTGTGTGTGTGGGGGCCGGGTCTGTGTGTGTGTGGGGGGGGGGGCCGGGTCTGTGTGTGTGTGTGGGGGGGCCGGGTCTGTGTGTGTGTGTGGGGGGGGCCGGGTCTGTGTGTGTGTGGGGGGGCCGGGTCTGTGTGTGTGTGTGGGGGGGCCGGGTCTGTGTGTGTGTGGGGGGGCCGGGTCTGTGTGTGTGTGGGGGGGCCGGGTCTGTGTGTGTGTGTGGGGGGGCCGGGTCTGTGTGTGTGTGTGGGGGGGCCGGGTCTGTGTGTGTGTGTGGGGGGGCCGGGTCTGTGTGTGTGTGTGGGGGGGCCGGGTCTGTGTGTGTGTGTGGGGGGGCCGGGTCTGTGTGTGTGTGTGGGGGGGGCCGGGTCTGTGTGTGTGTGTGGGGGGGCCGGGTCTGTGTGTGTGTGGGGGGGCCGGGTCTGTGTGTGTGTGTGGGGGGGGCCGGGTCTGTGTGTGTGTGTGGGGGGGCCGGGCCCGGGTCTGTGTGTGTGTGTGGGGGGGGCCGGGTCTGTGTGTGTGTGGGGGGGCCGGGTCTGTGTGTGTGTGTGGGGGGGCCGGGTCTGTGTGTGTGTGTGGGGGAGCCGGGCCCGGGTCTGTGTGTGTGTGTGTGTGGGGGGGGCCGGGTCTGTGTGTGTGTGTGGGGGGGCCGGGTCTGTGTGTGTGTGTGGGGGGGCCGGGTCTGTGTGTGTGTGTGGGGGGGCCGGGTCTGTGTGTGTGTGTGGGGGGGGCCGGGTCTGTGTGTGTGTGTATGTGTGTGTGGGGGGCCCGTGTGTGTGTGGGGGGCCCGGGTCTGTGTGTGTGTGTGTGTGTGGGGGGCCCGTGTGTGTGTGTGTGTGTGTGTGTGGGGGGCCCGGGTCTGTGTGTGTGTGGGGGGCCCGGGTCTGTGTGTGTGTGGGGGGCCCGGGTCTGTGTGTGTGTGGGGGGCCCGGGTCTGTGTGTGTGTGGGGGGCCCGGGTCTGTGTGTGTGTGTGTGTGTGGGGGCCGGGTCTGTGTGTGTGTGTGTGTGTGGGGGGCCCGTGTGTGTGTGTGTGTGTGGGGGGCCCGTGTGTGTGTGTGGGGGGCCCGGGTCTGTGTGTGTGTGGGGGGCCCGGGTCTGTGTGTGTGTGGGGGGGCCGGGTCTGTGTGTGTGTGTGTGTGTGGGGGGCCGGGTCTGTGTGTGTGTGTGTGTGTGTGGGGGTGCCGGGTCTGTGTGTGTGTGTGGGGGGGCCGGGTCTGTGTGTGTGTGTGTGGGGGGGGCCGGGTCTGTGTGTGTGTGTGGGGGGGCCGGGTCTGTGTGTGTGTGGGGGGGCCGGGTCTGTGTGTGTGTGTGTGTGTGTGGGGGGCCCGGGTCTGTGTCTGTGTGTGTGTGGGAGGGGGCCCGGGTCTGTGTGTGTGTGTGTGTGGGGGGGCCGGGTCTGTGTGTGTGTGTGTGGGGGGGGCCGGGTCTGTGTGAGTGTGTGTGTGGGGGGGCCGGGTCTGTGTGTGTGTGTGTGTGTGTGTGTGTGGGGGGGGGCCGGGTCTGTGTGTGTGTGTGTGGGGGGGGCCGGGTCTGTGTGTGTGTGTGGGGGGGGCCGGGTGTGTGTGTGTGTGGGGGGGCCGGGTCTGTGTGTGTGTGTGGGGGCCCGGGTCTGTGTGTGTGTGTGTGTGTGGGGGGGCCGGGCCCGGGTCTGTCTGTGTGTGTGTGTGGGGGGGCCGGGTCTGTGTGTGTGTGTGTGTGGGGGGCCCGGGTCTGTGTGTGTGTGTGTGTGTGGGTGGGCCGGGTCTGTGTGTGTGTGTGTGTGTGTGGGGGGGCCGGGTCTGTGTGTGTGTGTGTGTGTGGGGGGGCCGGGTCTGTGTGTGTGGGGGGGCCGGGCCCGGGTCTGTGTGTGTGTGTGTGTGGGGGGGCCGGGTCTGTGTGTGTGTGTGTGTGTGTGTGTGGGGGGGCCGGGCCCGGGTCTGTGTGTGTGTGTGTGTGGGGGGGGGCCGGGTCTGTGTGTGTGTGTGTGTGTGGGGGCCGGGTCTGTGTGTGTGTGGGGGGGCCGGGTCTGTGTGTGTGTGTGTGTGGGGGGGCCGGGTCTGTGTGTGTGTGTGTGTGTGGGGGGGGCCGGGTCTGTGTGTGTGTGTGGGGGGGCCGGGTCTGTGTGTGTGTGTGTGTGGGGGGGGCCGGGCCCGGGTCTGTGTGTGTGTGGGGGGGCCGGGCCCGGGTCTGTGTGTGTGTGTGGGGGGGCCGGGCCCGGGTCTGTGTGTGTGTGTGGGGGGGCCGGGTCTGTGTGTGTGTGTGGGGGGGGCCCGGGTCTGTGTGTGTGTGTGGGGGGGCCGGGTCTGTGTGTGTGTGTGGGGGGGCCGGGTCTGTGTGTGTGTGTGGGGGGGCCGGGTCTGTGTGTGTGTGTGTGTGTGTGGGGGGGGCCGGGTCTGTGTGTGTGTGTGTGGGGGGGCCGGGTCTGTGTGTGTGTGTGGGGGGGCCGGGTCTGTGTGTGTGTGTGTGTGTGTGGGGGGGGGCCGGGCCCGGGTCTGTGTGTGTGTGTGGGGGGGCCGGGCCCGGGTCTGTGTGTGTGTGTGGGGGGGCCGGGGTCTGTGTGTGTGTGTGTGTGGGGGGGGGCCGGGTCTGTGTGTGTGTGTGTGTGGGGGGCCCGTGTGTGTGTGGGGGGCCCGGGTCTGTGTGTGTGTGTGTGTGGGGGCCCGTGTGTGTGTGTGTGTGTGGGCGGGCCCGTGTGTGTGTGGGGGGCCCGGGTCTGTGTGTGTGGTGGGGGCCCGGGTCTGTGTGTGTGTGTGTGGGGGGCCGGGTCTGTGTGTGTGTGTGTGTGGGGTGCCGGGTCTGTGTGTGTGTGGGGGGCCCGGGTCTGTGTGTGTGTGTGTGTGTGGGGGGGGCCGGGTCTGTGTGTGTGTGTGTGTGGGGGGGCCGGGTCTGTGTGTGTGTGGGGGGGCCGGGTCGTGTGTGTGTGTGTGTGTGTGGGGGGCCGGGTCTGTGTGTGTGTGGGGGGGCCGGGTCTGTGTGTGTGTGTGGGGGGGCCGGGCCGGGTCTGTGTGTGTGTGTGGGGGGCCCGGGTCTGTGTGTGTGTGTGGGGGGCCGGGTCTGTGTGTGTGTGTGTGTGGGGGTGCCGGGTCTGTGTGTGTGTGGAGGGGGCCCGGGTCTGTGTGTGTGTGTGTGGGGGGGGCCGGGTCTGTGTGTGTGTGTGTGTGGGGGGGCGGGTCTGTGTGTGTGTGTGTGTGAGGGGGCCGGGTCTGTGTGTGTGTGGGGGGGCCGGGGTCTGTGTGTGTGTGGGGGGGCCCGGGTCTGTGTGTGTGTGTGGGGGGGCCGGGTCTGTGTGTGTGTGTGTGTGTGGGGGGCCGGGTCTGTGTGTGTGTGGGAGGGGGCCCGGGTCTGTGTGTGTGTGGGGGGGCCCGGGTCTGTGTGTGTGTGTGTGTGTGGGGGGCCCGGGTCTGTGTGTGTGTGTGTGGGGGGGGCCGGGTCTGTGTGAGTGTGTGTGTGTGGGGGGGGCCGGGTCTGTGTGTGTGGTGTGTGTGGGGGGGCCGGGTCTGTGTGTGTGTGTGTGTGGGGGCCGGGTCTGTGTGTGTGTGTGTGGGGGGGGCCGGGTCTGTGTGTGTGTGTGTGTGTGGGGGGGCCGGGTCTGTGTGTGTGTGTGGGGGGGCCGGGTCTGTGTGTGGGTGTGTGTGGGGGGCCCGGGTCTGTGTGTGTGTGTGTGGGGGCCGGGTCTGTGTGTGTGTGTGTGTGGGGGGCCGGGTCTGTGTGTGTGTGTGTGTGGGGGGCCGGGCCCGGGTCTGTGTGTGTGTGTGGGGGGGCCGGGTCTGTGTGTGTGTGTGTGTGGGGGGGCAGGCCCGGGTCTGTGTGTGTGTGTGTGTGTGTGTGTGGGTGGGCCGGGTCTGTGTGTGTGGGGGGGGCCGGGTCTGTGTGTGTGTGTGTGTGGGGGGGCCGGGTCTGTGTGTGTGGGGGGGCCGGGCCGGGTCTGTGTGTGTGTGTGTGTGGGGGGGGCCGGGTCTGTGTGTGTGTGTGTGTGTGGGGGGGCCGGGGTCTGTGTGTGTGTGTGTGTGTGGGGGGGGCGCGGGTCTGTGTGTGTGTGTGTGTGTGTGGGGGGGCCGGGTCTGTGTGTGTGTGTGTGTGGGGGGGGCCGGGCCCGGGTCTGTGTGTGTGTGTGTGGGGGGGGGCCGGGTCTGTGTGTGTGTGGGGGGCCGGGTCTGTGTGTGGTGTGTGTGTGTGGGGGGTGCCGGGTCTGTGTGTGTGTGTGTGTGTGTGTGGGGGGGCCGGGTCTGTGTGTGTGTGTGGGGGGGCCGGTTCTGTGTGTGTGTGTGGGGGGCCGGGCCCGGGTCTGTGTGTGTGTGGGGGGGGCCGGGTCTGTGTGTGTGTGTGTGTGTATGGGGGGGCCGGGTCTGTGTGTGTGTGTGTGTGTGTGTGTGTGGGGGGGCCGTGCCCGGGTGTGGTGTGTGGGGGGCCGGGTCTGTGTGTGTGTGTGTGTGGGGGAGGGGGCCCGGGTCTGTGTGTGTGTGGGGGGGCCGGGCCCGGGTCTGTGTGTGTGTGTGGGGGGCCCGGGTCGTGTGTGTGTGTGTGTGTGGGGGGCCGTGTGTGTGTGTGTGTGGTGGGGGCCCGTGTGTGTGTGGGGGGCCCGGGTCTGTGTGTGTGTGGGGGGCCCGTGTGTGTGTGGGGGGCCCGGGTCTGTGTGTGTGTGGGGGGCCCGGGTCTGTGTGTGTGTGTGTGGGGGGGCCGGGTCTGTGTGTGTGTGTGTGTGGGGGTGCCGGGTCTGTGTGTGTGTGGGGGGCCCGGGTCTGTGTGTGTGTGTGGGGGGGGCCGGGTCTGTGTGTGTGTGTGTGTGGGGGGGCCGGGTCTGTGTGTGTGTGGGGGGGCCGGGTCTGTGTGTGTGTGTGTGTGTGGGGGGCCCGGGTCTGTGTGTGTGTGTGGGG